>NC_081178.1:6004753-6072253 GCF_012432095.1 Onychostoma macrolepis | reverse complement strand
ACATGTGGCCTTGCATGGTTAAACGACGTATAGCTGTTATCACGTATAGGGTGTACTCACTTTTGTTGCCAGCTTTTTTGACAATAATGGCTGTATGTTGAGTTATTTTCAGAGGACAGTAAATCTTTTCTGCTACACAAGCTGCACATTGACTACTCTAAAATATATTCAAGTTTCATTTCTATAGAATTGTCCCTTGAGAAGATATACTAAAATGGTTGACGAAATGTGAGGGGTGTACTCACTTTTGTGAGATACTGTGTGTGTGTGTGTGTGTATATATATATATATATATATATATATATATATATATAGTGTATGTATTATATATTATATATTGAATGACCTTTAATTCACTTTTCTTGTTTACAGCTGCGAGATGCCATAATGTCAATAACTATCACTGTCATCGTGAATTGCATTCAGGAATTATAATTTAGTCACTCCCAAAACTTTGAAGTGTGCATGTGAAGATAATTTTATTTTATTTGTGTTTTGTGCCAAATACCCAATTTAGCTGCAAAATAGCAGCAAAATGCACACAGATTTTCAACTTTTGGGCCAATTTATATATTGAAAATATTATCAATATAACTGTACTGACACTATTGAATGAGAACACAAAAGCTTGACCCTTGGCAGGGAGTTTGATTGACAGACGGTCTGACCAATCATAACACAGAATCTACCATTTTGTCCAACAAACAAACCAGAGAGAAGAGTAGATTAACGTTGTGGTCTTGAACTTGAAAAATAGTGTATCGATGTGTTTCTGGGGTTGAAACTATACCTTCTGAAGCTCATTCATATTTATTTTGTGGTATAACTAGTAGAGAGGAAGAGATGATCGGTTCAAGTGCCGCTTGAACTGAGGTGCTACAGCGATCTGTCACAACACATTAAAGTTACTTTTGGTATGAAACAATGTTTCAGCTTCAATTTTTGTCTTTTTTGGAAAAATTCGAACAATAAATACTGTTTTGTGGCTCTTTAACGTGTCGTGTCAGATCACTGTAGCACCTCAGTTCAAGCGGCAGATAAACCAAACATCTTTTCATATTTACTTAAAGCACGAAATAAACATGAATGGACATGGTATTTTGATTAATCTACTCTTCTGTCTGGTTTGTTTGTCAGACAAAATGGCAGATTCAGCATTATGATTGGTCAGATCGCCTGTCATTCAAACTCCCTGCGAAGGGACAGTTGAGCTGTAGAGCTGCTTTATAGCTGAAATACTTTCATAATCAATGAACTTTGCAACATTGATACTGAATTGAATCAGCATTGAACTGAATAATAACACTGTTGTCTTTTGTGGAGTGGCTGTATAGCGGAAATTGAACTTGTTTCAAAATTGATGAACTTGACAGTATTATTTTCCAGTTTATGAAACTGCTTTGAAACAATCTGTATTGTATAAAGTGCTATATAAATATATGTGACTTGATGGGAATTAAGTTATTCTCATTCCTGAAAAAGTAATTTGGTTAGGATGGTTGGAGAAAACACATACATATTCAATAGGTGGCAATAAAATCACTGCCTAGCACCTTTAATTGCTGCAATTACATCATGTTCCCATATTAAATCAATTACCACTCAAATAGGGCATTAGTAAATCATCACAAAAACACAACACAGAATAAGCATAAAATATCTTTACTTAAAATATCCTCTTTGAAAATAGCAGAACAGAGTATGGCTGAACAATATTGCTTAACAAATTGCCCTCGAATTCAAGTAAAGTACGTTCAATAACACACTACACAATATATTTAAAACCTGCTGACTTTACAAACACATAACACAAGACATGAGCCCTGGTCCCAGTTCTTTAGAAGAGCTGATGTTGACTTCCTTGCATAACCTGCAAGATTTGTCTATTGGCATGTTGGCTTCTAAGACTCACTGTGTTGCTTGTGCATCGCTATGCAATACAGTTGAAGAGACGAATTACTCAAAGTCCAAGATTAAAGCATAGAACAAGAAACGGCACATTAAGGAATTACATAGGGGTTTCATGCAATTATTGCTACTGCTTTTAAACTGAAATCTTGTGCATATTAATTGTTAAAAATGACATCTTTCAGGAACACACAGGAAAATGCAATTACTATCTGAGGCACAAATACTTCAAATCAAAACTGCTCTGATTGTACAGTATGTGCTAGATTTTGTGCATGATTTCCCTGCGTGCCGACATGGACGTTTTGCCACGTGTGTTCATTTACCATAGAGGATTTTCTAGATCTTGCAGCCTGATAGCAGTGTGCATTGGGTTTCGTTAAGCTGCAGCACTGCTGAGACAGCCAGAGATTACAGCCTGGCAGGGAAGGACAGCAGCACAGATGGCATCTGTTCGGGGGAATCTGCCGATCTGCCATACCTTTGCATTTTAATCTGAGATGCTGGTCTAGTTTATAGAGCAGAGGTACCCAAACTTTTATACAAAGGACCAGAAATCAAACTTGATTGAGGGCTGTTAGCCAAAAGTAAATGCTGCATTGTATCCATCTACTCTGAAAAAAAATTTGGTGTAGAAACAGTTTTTGCTCTGATATTGCTGGTAAATTTCACAAATAATTAGAATAAGTTGCAAGTAACACATTGAATTCGATTTCAAATTTTGTAGTAGAAAGAAAATAAATTGTATTTTCTGTACTCTGATAATATATATATTTTTTTAAATTTTGTTTTATTTAATCTTGTTTTGTTTAAAAAATTTAAGAATTTATTTGATTAATATAAGCAATCATTTGTTTTATTTTATACAATTTTAACAGTGTATATTATATTAAAATTGATTTAATAAACAAAAATTTTACATTTTTAAATGTTTTATTTATTTATTTATTTAAATGTTTTTTTTTTTTCAGTGCAAAAAGGAATGCATGAACTAATAAAAAATGTATACCATCAATGAAATATAAGTCATTTTTGATAAAAGCATCTGCTAAATGCATAAATGTAAATATAATATGACGGACCAAATCAAAGGTCATCACGGGCCAACTTGGCCCAGATTTGGGCATCTCTGCTCTACAGCAATACAAATATACTTAAATACTCAATTTACATACTAAATACCCCATGTATATATTACTTCTCTCGTCTGTCTATGCATCACATGTAAATCAGAGCATCATACAAAATTGGCACCATATACTAAATCCAAATAATTCAAGCATTTGCACTAATGAATGAAGAAGGAGAAAGAAAGAGAGAGGGACAGTACAAACACATGATTCCCTGCATAGCCTCTTTACTCTCCAAACAGCACATCTGGTCTGCTGGACAGCTGGCAGGTTGCCCAGCATCACTGCATGGAGGGTGAAGGTGCTTTGAGGCCCTTGACCAGGGGGCCCCACACTTGCATATCATGCTAAAGAAGGGAGGGAAGGGGAGGAAGAGGGTTCCGGGGGGTCTTTTATTTGAAAGATGCACGGACCTCACGATCTTTCAGAGGTTGAGGGGGGCGATAATTGTTCACCATGCAGCAGGCCTCCTCATCCTCTGCTGTAAAAAGCAGAGATCGGAATTTCTTCATCTGTACAGGAAGAGCAAGAAAGACAAATACTGAGTTTTCAGCATCTGTTACTATTTATTTAATAGAAAGCTGAACTGTACTGAACTGAATCAACATTGATCTGACTCAAGCTGCATTGAACAGAACAGAATCAACACTGAACTGACTCGAGATGAATTTCACTGAATTGAATCACGTTGAACTGATTTGGGCTGAATTGAATCAACACTGAACTGACTCGAGCTGAAATGAACTGAAATGAATCAACATTGAACTGACTCAGGTTGGATTGAACTGAACTGAATCAACATTGAACTGACTCAGGTTGGATTGAACTGAACTGAACCAACATTGAACTGACTCAGGTTGGATTGAACTGAACTGAACCAACACTGAACTGACTCAAGCTGAATTTCACTGAATTGAATCAACACTGAACTGACTCGAGCTGAAATGAACTGAAATGAATCAACATTAAACTGACTCGGGCTGAATTGAACTGAACCAACATTGAACTGACTCAGGTTGGATTGAACTGAACTGAACCAACACTGAACTGACTCAAGCTGAATTTCACTGAATTTAATCAACGAATAACTGATTTGGGCTGAATTAAACTGAATTAAATCAACATTGAACTGACTCAAGCTGAACTGAACTGAATTTTCTCAACAATGAACTGACTTGAGTTGCACTGAACTGAACTGAATCAACAATGAAATGAAACAAGTTGAATTTCACTGAATTGAATCAACATTGAACTGACTTGGGCTGCATTGAACTGAACTGAATCAACACTGAACTGACTCAGGCTGAATTTAATTGAACCGAATCAACGTTAAACTGACTCAAGCAGAAGTGAACTGAACTGAATCAACATTTAACTGACTTGAGCTGAATAATAACATTCTGTAGAACTGCTTATCACTGAATTGAACTTGTTTCACAACTGATGAACTACACAGTGAATGAACTGAACTGAATCAACACTGAGCTGACTTGAGCTGAATAATGACACTATTTCTTTTAAATCATTAACATTTTCCTGTTAATTACTGTTTACAGCTTTGCTGCTTTGAATTGCTCTGTACTGTATAAAGCACTATAAAAAATAATGGTGATTTGACTTGACTTGTATTGGGGAAACGCTTATAGTTATGCAAACTGGTTAAACATCAACTGTCCTAAGCAAACTCATTTTCATTCATTCTCATATTTTGAACAGAATGTCATGTTATTTTATATTCATGAAGTCAATAATTGAACAGGCAGCTAGGAAATGAGGCCTGGCCACCTGAGGTTATGTACATATTACCAGCCTTGAACCAAAGTTGTGATGTAAACATTCGACAGGGTCGTGTTCATTTTCACATGAGGGCTAGATGAGGTTGAGTGGAGAAGAAAATACAACTAACTATGAAGGTTTTGTACGTTTTTTTACAATTTCCTCAGATGAGAGCGAATGTCTAGCTGGTTTTGAAAGTGGAAGGCCTAAAGACTAAATAAAATCATAATTAGATGGGGTTTTTTTGCTAGACTGCATGCATTTGGGTAGCTCACATAATGTTTTAAGTAGTGATTGCAGTGTAAAAATACAGTTTTTATATAGATATATATTCATTCATTCATATTAATTACACAACCTAAGGAGGTTATCCAAAATTGTGTTTTATAGACATAATTTGTGAACTTTATCCTGTTCAAATTAACAAGCCTGTGATTTTTAGTTGAGTCAGCAAGGTGTTCTTTGCTCTGCTTTAGAATGAATAAGATTCACATCCAAATCTCTGCTATGCGAAATGCCACACTTCACTATTAAGCGTGTGACTTGTGAATTCCACATCTATGCTTGTATTACTGGTGTAAATTGTGTCATAACAGGACCTGCTCTGAGCTGACGCTGACTGACTGCTTGCAGACGATCCATGTGACGCTCTCGAGCAGAGGAGGGGTGGTCAGAGACCCCAGGTAAGTCCAGTAATCCAGAGACTCTGGGAGCAGGATGGTTGGGTCAAAGTTTGTGAATGAGGTCTGCATTCCCTGCAATATAACATGCACAAATGGACCATGAAGCAAAACTTATTTCAATATTTAGCATGAAGTAAAACTGACAACAAAATGTAATTGAATTGGTAGACATGCCTTGCACTTGATTGCATCCATAGCATCCAGAAGCTTCTGAATATTAGAATTGGCTGCACCAATCTGATGAGAAAACAACAATTTTTAACTTTTATCCTAAATGTGGGATAAATGTGACTAAGGCACACTGTTTTATTTTATTTTATTTATAAATATGCTCTAAATGTAAGACTTACATTTTTCTTCAACCCAATTTTGAAAATTTGTGGAAAGAATGTGACTAAGGCACAATATTTTATTTTATTTTATTTTTATTTTGCAAAAATATAATGAGCAAAAGTGATGATAATATTTTGTGAATTAATCTCTGTGTTGCTGATAAAGTGGTTAGTGAATAGACCCTAAAAATGAAAGACTTCATACCAATTTTAAAAGAATACGACAGGCACATAATTATTTTATTTTATTTTATCTTACTTTATTTTATTTTGCAAAAATTTGAAACTATTTAGTGAATTCATCTCTGTGTTTGCTAATAAAGTGGTTAGTAAATAGGGCCTAAAATGAAAGCCTAATACTCATTTTAAAAGATTGTGACTAAGGCACAATATTTTTATTTGATTTTATTTTATTTTAGCGCATAAATGTCATAAGCAAAAGTGCTGCATCTATTTAGTAAATTTGTAAATGTGTTTGCTGACAAAGTGGTTAGAAAATAGGCTCTAAAAAAGTAAATTTGAATTCTAATTATAATTTTAGCGAACTCGTCCCAGTGTTTGCTTGCAAAGCGGTTAGTAAATTGGCTCTACAACTGCACACAGACCTCTAGAAAAACTCCAACCACAGCAAGACCATCAGGCTTACTGGCTGCTTCCCCAAAGCTGGGATATTCTGTGTTCCAGTGGACCAGATGGAGCTAAAGATGAGATTATTAGGAACATTAACACTTAATTATAAAAGAAAACATCTCACATCTTCATTTTCCCAGTATGCTCAGAGATTCATACCTCGGCTGGGTAGCATTTCCCTTCGACTGTGTGCTCGGAGCCCTTGTCATCACTGGCTCCCCAGTGGAAGTGGAACTGCTTGAGTCTGTATTTGCCTGAGATCGGGCCTTCCGTCAGAGCTAATGCGGGCAAACACAGAAAAAATGATCAACGTGACACCAAAGTATACTCTATAGCTTACAATTGTTAAACAGGCTAAACATGATTAAACTTGCCACACAGGTTCCATCCACCGATTCTGTCAAAGTTCACATGAATGACACTTTAACCATTCAGTGCAGCTTCAGTGCAATTATTTGTGTGAACACGTGTGTGATTTCCTATAATTCTAAGCAAATAGCTGTGTCACTGGATGACGAGATAGCTGAAGGGTCAAGGAGGTGGTGCACTTGTATTTTCACACATTCATTTAATTTTAGGCTTTACACCTGCTTAGACATGCAATAAAATAAACTATAACCCATAAATAAACACAACCTATAAAAATAGTGTGCAAACTATCTATTTAAAGACTTTTAAACACTCTAGTACAGCATTCTATTGTGAATTAATGTTTAACTATGTAGTTAGAGCAAAAGCCAACTTTTGAAATGCTTTCCCATGCTTCCTGAAAGAGCATGTTTGGCAGCATGCAGCTATATTCAGCAATAATACTGCGGGATTGCATTAGTGTCAGACGCAGCCTCATTATTATATAACTTTTCCTTCTAAATATTATCTAGGTTAACACTGCAGTCGTTTCAAGAACCCTCTGCCTAAGTAAAGCTAATGATTAATACAGGAATAGACGTAACTTAGTTGATTATCAAAAATGAACATAGAGGTCACAAACTTGAGCTGTCGTCATCATCGGCGAAGGTCACTTGGAAGGAGTGTCCATTATTCAGGATGTCCAGTGAAGTGGAGGGGTCGTACTGCAGTTTAAGCGGTTTCAGTGATTCATCAAAAGATGCTCCACTGGGTTGAATGTCTATTGGAGACTGGCGAGGTCCATTAGCAACGGGGAAGTTTTCACACCATTTCTCGGGTCCTGCAGTGGAAGGTGATACAAAGGTTAAATCATATGCATCTGGGACAAAAATACATTTACAGCACATAACATTTGATTTTAGAGACCACTTTCTGCACATTTGACAGTAGCTATATCCTTGCCTTTAAGCCAAAATAAAATAAAATAAAATACAAATATTATATATGCCTTTATGTTAAAAAAAAAAAACATCTGAGACAAAATGTACAAAAAAGAAACTAATGGTAGCCTATATGTTAATTCATTAGTTACATAAATAAATAAAAAAAATATTTTATGTGCATTTACACCATTTGAATCGCAGTGTCCAAGGTATTATCTGCATTTGGGATTAAATAAAAATCCATAATTATTTAAAGAAGAAAAAAATATCCTTACATCATTGCATTTAATAACCTTAATAATATTAATAATAATATAAAAATATATTTATGTGCATTTAAAACATGCATTCGAATTGCAGTGTCCACGGTATTATCTGCATTTGGGATTAAATAAAAATCCACAATTATGCGAAGAAAAAATATCCTTACATCATCGCCTTTAATAATAATAATAATGATAATAATAATAATGTATTTATGTTCAAACAAAATGTACAAAAAAAATTATATTTAATTATATTCTTTTGAATAATAATAATAATTATTATTATTATTATTATTTTCTGTGCATTTTAATGGAAAGAAAAATGCATTTAAATTGCACAGTGTCTAAGGTATTTTCTGCCTTTGGTATGAAATAAAATCCACATTCCTGTGAAGAAAAAAGTCAATACATTTGACACAAAAATACAAATTTATATGCATAGTTGTGCACAAAATATGCATAAAATCTGTTCATTTTGCACTTGTCACTGATAGTGCTGACTGTGCTGTAGCCAAGATGAACATGTCTTAGTTGCAAAGAGGGCAAATGCAGATAATGAGACAGAAAAGACAGAATCCATGATAGATTTCAAATTGACATATCCTATGAAAAAAAATCCTAATTGCATAGGGGGTCTTACCGTTATGGTCTGCGTATCCCCATCCGTGAGACATTATGACAGCTGCGCCGAAAGAGTCTTCAAGTGTCCTGAAGCAGTGTCGGTGTCCTCGGACAGATGAGCTGGAGGTTTATATAGCGGCTTTCACATGACCGTACATTGAGTGTGATCAGCAGCAGGAGGAGCTACAGAGAGAGATCGATAATGCGCGCTCTCCATCCGCCTCTCTCTCGGAATGCGGGATCTCATCGGCGGAGGGAATCTTCTGCTTTGATCTGCTGCTACATTCTTACCATTCTGTGATTGCGTGATCAGATACTTGTGGCGCCTGGTTCTGGTGACGTAGAGTGACAGTGTGACATAGTAATAAGGACAATGAGTATAGTAATGATTCATCACTAAGCGAATGAATGGCGGTTTTGCGCAACACACTGCTACTTTAGCTGGTATTTGACGCTTTACAAAGAAAGACCCTGTGACTGAAGACAGATATATGGAAATATGTTTTTCAAAACGGGCTACCTTACTCAAATGATGAATGTAGTGCTATCAACATAATGCCTTTAGGCTATATATGTCCATGTGTAGCGTATGTAACAACCACAGATACACTAATAACAGCCAGAGTCATTTGCATCATGTCATTATTATTATTAGCCTATTATAATTATTATTTTTACTATTTATTATTAGCTCAAGAATATATATTAACTTTGTAGATTTTAATATAAACATTGTAGGATACAATAGTGAAAAATAGCTTGTAATTTCTGCAGATAGCTACTGAAACTAATGCAATTTTAGTCGATATGTTTTTAAATAGCGTGTATGTTATTTGTAAATGTATGTGCATATGTAAAGTTACTAATGTTCTGAATTTGTAAAGCTCTTTATCAATGTACTTGAATCTGAACTTGCAAATATAAAGTGATTGATTGCCATCTGGTGGTCGAGTGTCGAAACGACCGCGAAATTTGTAATATATAAACAAACAAATGAGTAAATGCATGGCTAAATTCACAAATAAAGAAGAGCCAAATGTAGCTTTCAAATTTGTCTTGTAAGTATATGTGTAGACCAAATATGAATTTATGTGTGTGTGTGTGTGTGTGTGTGTGTGTGGTGTGTACAGGTTTATATATCCTGAATACACACAGACTCATGGGAACTCGTGTCATGGTGGGGACCTAAATTGAGGTCCCCATGGGTATAAAAGCTTATAAATCATACAGAATGAGTTTTTTTTTTTTTTTTTTTGAGAAAGTAAAAATGCACAAAGTTTCCTGTAAGGGGTGGGATTAGGTGTAGGGTTGGTGTAGGGTGTGTGTATGTGTAGCCTACAGTTTCATTAATTATTTTATCAAATTAATTTAATCTAATTTAATAATTTAATCTATATTACTTTATTCTAGATATTTTTTATTTGTAATTATTTCTTTTTTTTTTTATGCAAGTAAAGAATGTGACAATGTTTACATGTACCAAATACATAATATACCAAACATATAACATATAAGACAAAGAGAAGAAAAAATCAACAAAATAAAACAGAAAAAAAGCGTATGTGTTTGTGTGAGTGTCATTGTATCTAGGGTTGGGGAAGGAAGCATACAACTGAGATAGCATCATAATAGATTGATAACAGATATAAGTAGAGTAAAAAAACAAAAACAAACGAAAAACATAAATAAATATAAAAATAGAAATAAATAAAGACTAATAATAATAATAATAGAGACAACAAATGTTATTAGCAACAATAATAACTATAATGTTAATCATAATGATAATAATAATAATACAAATAATGATTTCATCAAAATTGGGGAGGGGTGGAGTACAACCAAGAGGGCAAGTATAAATAATATTAATAATATTAGTATTGGATTATTAATTAATAAATGTTTAATAATGGGGTGTAATTATTTCTATAAATATGAAACTTGATTGCAATCTTACGGCTGAGAGTAGTTCAATTTCATATTTGTAGAGTTGAATGGACAAATAAAGTGCGCAATACGTTGTTTCAACATTTTTATCTCAATCAGTCGTGTCCAGACGTCTGGATCAGTTATTATTTAATTTTCGCGTCTTCTCCACACCTCTAGATGGCGCCGGTGCAGCTGGACAGTGAAGGAAAAGCACAGTCACAGCAGACACGTGGATGTTGGGAAGAGCTGCTGCTAGTTGAAACTACGCTTTTCTATTTATGGAATAGATGCGACGTTTTATATGTAGTTGTATTTGTTTTGTTAGACAAGTTTAATTTAGAATCTAGTGTCATCAAAGCGTGGTCTAGCCACTGCTGTCTGTGTTTGGATCAGTCGTTTAACGTTCTTTTAGACGTCTACATCGCGGCTTCGTTGAGTTTTCCTCAGAAAATCCAGAGGGGAAATGGCCAAAAATAAACAGAAAGGTAAAAAGCAGCAGAATGTATTTCAGGTTGCGAACAAACAGTCAAAACCCAAGACCAAAGCGAAACCCGTCAAGACCTCCTTGAAACAGGTGAGTTCAAGTTTTGTTTACATCAGTGATGCGCCATTAGGACTGAACCAAAGTCTCTTTAAGGACATTCTATAGTCTTTGACTGAACACACTTTTAGAGATTTTGAATGTAAATAAGTTGATATTCTGCCCACAGATAAACACTTTGAGAAATGAAAAAGTGGAGAGCTTAAATCAGATGTTCACAGAAGTACAGCGAGATGTCAAAAGTATATCAAAATCAACATCCAGTGAACCCAAAAAAGGACAGAAGGTCAGTTTTTTTCCTGTTTTATTTTCTTATTTGTATTAACTTGATTACATGTACTCATGAACTAATAATAAACAGCCACAATATCCAAATACAGTTTTATGCAAAAGTTTGGGAACCCCTTGCAGAAAATGTGAATAATTTTAATAAAATAAGAGAGATCACACAAAATGCGTGTTATTTTTTATTTAGTACTGTCCTAAGTAAGATATTTTACACAAAATATGTTTACATATAGTCCACAAGACAAAACAATAAATAAAAAAAAATAGCTGAAACTATTAAAATAACCCTCTTCATAAGTTTGGGAACCCTTGGTTCTTAATACTGTGTGTGGTTACCTGGATGATCTACGACTTTTTTTTGTTTTGTGATGGTTGTTCATGAGTCCCTTTGTTTGTTCTGAACAGTTAAACTGAACACTGTTCTTCAGAAAAATCCTCCAGGTCCTGCAGTTTTCCAGCATCTTTTGCATATTTGAACCCTTTCCTGCAGTGACTGTATGGTTTTGAGATCCATCTTTTCAAACTGAGGACAACTGAGGGACTCAAACACATTATTAAAAAAAGGTTCAAACATTCACTGATGCTCCAGAAGGAAACTAAGAGAAAATTGTTTCAATTTGTTGAAACCAATTTTTTTTTCCATTTAGTACTGCTCTTTGGAAGCAACAGAAAATACTTGCATGTTTCCCGGGAGACAAATTAAGTACAATTTACCTTGATCTGCAAATTCAAAAAGTTTTCACCCCCCAGTTCTTAATGCATCGTGTTTCCTTCTGGAGCATCAGTGAATGTTTGAACCTTCTGTAATAGTTCTGTTTGAGTCCCTCAATTGTCCTTGGTGTGAAAAGATGGATCTCAAAATCATACAGTCACAGCTGGAAAGGGTTCAAATATGCAAAAGATGCTGGAAAACTGAACAATCTGCAGGACACAGAGGATTTTTCTGAAGAACAGTGTTCAGTTTAACTGTTCAGAACAAACAAAGGGACTCATGAACAACCATCACAAAACAAAAAAACAGTCGTAGATCATCCAGGTAACCACACACAGTGTTACGAACCAAGGGTTCCCAAACTTTTGAAGGGGGTTATTTGAATAATTTCAGCTATTTTTTTGTCTTGTGGACTATATGCAAACATCTTTCATGTAAAATACCTTACTTAGGACAGTACTAAATAAAAAAAAAAACACGCATTTTGTATGATCTCTCTTATTTTATTAAAATTATTCACATTTTCACAGATTCTGCAAGGGGTTCCCAAACGTTTGCATAAAACTATATTCTGCAACTTGACTTTTTATAAAATGTTTTGCATAGTGTTTTTGTGCTTTGCCTCTAAATGCCACTGTTATGTTTTGCTATCAAATGCAATGACATTTCATGCCTCATGTTTGCAAATGCTTTTTTGCACTGTAAATGCTTAATGTTGACCGTCACATCGCATGTAAACTGTATATTTCAGGTGGTCAGAGAAGCTCCACGGGAAGCTGTCAATGTGGATAATGCTGCCCAGCTTTTCTCTCAGCTGTAGAAGACATATTAACATGTTGAAAATGGACTAATCACAGACACTTCATACCAAAATACTCAAACAAAAACAGTTCTTAATGACTGCCGATCATCGATATTATTTATTGCATGAATATCTCTGTGTAGTTTATTTTTTTACAGTCGGTGCAGAACTGCATAATTTCTATAGCCCTCGTAGGACTGGTTTTGTAAATGCACTCTGCAACAGTGTATGCTAATCACACAACCAAGCTAAATGTCCAAAAAAATACATTAGTAAGGTTTCCTAGAGCACTGATTTTTTTTTTTTTTTTGGATTTGAATATTGTCTATGCTTGCTGTAGCATAAGGAACAAAGTCATTCTATCGGAGCTGTTTTGTAATGAGTTGTGCTTCTGTTGTATTGAGTCAGCTGTAACATATATTCTTCGGATCAATGTTTGAACTTGTGACCCAGTGGAAAGAGAGATGTCCACTCGAGTCGCTGCTAATGAGATCGTTAGCTGGTGTTTTATTTCCTTTAGAGGTGGTTCCAAACCCATATTAATAAAATGGAAGTGAATTCATTTTCATTTTAGAGTATAGTTCTACTTTAATTCCTGTTTGCAAAATTTATCTTGAGTCCTTTGTGCTGGTTTATGATCACAGAAAAATTAACATGCGTTTGAGAACAAATAAAATGGATGAATGAGACAGTTGTTTGTGTATGTTTATGTAGATTGTGAATTAATACATTCAAAAAAAAATTTTTTTTTTATTTATTTAGAAAAGATGCATGATATTGATCAAAAGTGGCAGTAAAGTCCTTTGTAATATTACAAAAGATTTCTGTTTAATATAAATGCTGTTTTAAACTTTCTATTCATCAAAAAAATGCAGAAAAGATGTATCATGTTTTCCACAAAAATATACAGCATAACTTAGCATTGATAATAAAAACATTTTTTTCTTTAGCACTGTACGAATGACTTAAGAATCATGAGACAGTGAAGACAGGAGTAAAGGCTTCTGAGAATTCAGCTTGTAGAAAAGTGTGATATTACACAATATTAGTTTTTATTGTATTTTAATCAAATAAATTGGTGAACATAAAAGACATCTTGCCAACCACAAATATTTTATTTTAAGTTTTTATGTTTGAGAGACGCTCTTTTAATGTGAATATTCCTTTTTTATTTCCTATGTGTTGTGATAACAGCTCAAGACCACTAGAGGCCAGACATTTATAATATTAGCACTGCATTAACAGCAAGACTGCAGATCACCAGACATATACACATTTTTCTCCTATTCACTTAGATATAACTAAATGCAAGGACAAGATTATTTTTTAATAAACAGGCATTTTGAACTAAAGTGTGCATCTGTGGCTGACACAATGAAGCATGCAGTGTTTAAGAAAAACAAGCATGCTTCTAATACACTCTTAAAAATAAAGGTTCTTTATTGGCATCTATGATCCATGAAGAACCTTTAACATCCATGAAACAAGGTTACACAAGGTTTAGATTGTGTAAGCATTCTTTACACTAAGAAAAAAAATGGTTCTTTTAAGAACTGTTCACTTAAAGGTTCTGTGTAACACAATATTTTTTTTGGAGTGTGGCTTTACACATTGTCTGTTTAAACCTTTCTCTAGTCTGAGAGTAGTATGAGAGTTCACTGGTGCGTATATGCCATCCTGACAGTATCGTGGTCTATGCAGAACATTTGTGGGTGTTGAGATTCATTCAATCTGCCATCGAGCTTTTAACTGAAGACTTGGATGCATGAATATATCAAACCTTTAAGAGGATGAAAATAATGAGCTGCTCTCTCATTGTGTAACATAATTATACACAGTAGCGATATACCTTAAGCCGTAAAGTAAGCTCAATATCATAATGCACGTTGTTTTCTCTTTTAAGTTAAACTATTTTTCCCTCCAAAAGGCTATTTTTGACATTTTTATGAATAATAAAAATCTGCAGGCACTAAGAGATTTGTGCAAATTTGGCTGTCAATGTATGTCTCACATCGCTCAAAATTGAGAATGTTGTGAAATAGCATTTTTTATGTGCTAGGATCCATATTTTGTGCTTGGCTTTTTCAGCAGCTGTTTACGTTGTCTCTCGGAACAGCTGGGGGTCTTTCATAAGGCAGTGAAAAGCATAAATATATAATTCGACTGGTAAATCATCTCTTCAATACATGTTGTTCATCGTTTGCAAAGTCGTTCTGCAGAAAAACATGATTGCTGTCTACGCACAATAACAAACAGTTGTTGAGCACTAGCTGTCCAAATCTTCCTCAAACAGGAAATGGGGATTTGCGCCGAGGGTCAGGGGAAGAGGTAGGTGTGTGTGTGTGTGAGATGGTAAAAATCCACACACAAACGGTTTCTCCACAGCTGTCAAGCGTTCTTCTGATCTTCCTGATGCTTTGCAGTGAGATTCTGAGCTCTGCACAATCTTGCACAGCATAAAACTCGAGTCTGACACACTCAAACACGCACACGTTCTCTTCACAGAACTAATGTGCCACCTTAGACTGTTCTTTGGCTCAGTCTCGCGTTCATTTGTCACATATCCACAGATGATATCATTTCCAGACGCCTGTTTATGTGGGAAAGGGTTTTATATGGGAAAGTATATGGATCTTTACGAGCAGACTCTGTCAGCAATTTGGCACTGCATTAGTGTGGTGAAGCTCAGCATTATCTTGGTCTCTGGTAATTTCAACATTACTGATACTGTCTGATGGAAAGCACTTAGAATTCCACGCACCGCTGCTGTTGCCGCCTGCAAAACCTCCTAGAGTTCTTCAAAACAGGTCGGATCAGCCACAAACTGTGAGGTCGAGCTGGTATTGATGCAGTCCCCTAGAAACCAGAGCTGGATAAAGAGTCAATCAATGTTAATTCCTCAGTAGCGCTTTGCAGTGCCCTGCATTGGCAATGAGATACACATTTGGTTCTGGTGCTTGTATTTATCTCAGATCAGTTGTGATCCAGCTGCTTATTGGTTACGATACTTGTAAGAGAGCAACTCAAGGCGGTGATTTTTCAATATTTTATCTCTTTGGTAAGCTTTTTTGGGGGGAAAAAAATACTGTGGAAAAATTGTTCATTGTGGTGGAAATCACTATGTGACAGTCACAATAGTAATTTATTTAAATCATTGTCACATTAATATTTCACTGTTTTGATGATCATCATGATCGTTTAGATGATCGTGTTTGTGTTCCACTGCACTGCTTTAAACCATTTTTCTATGTAAACATATGCTAGACAGACAGTTTCATGTTTTTTTTTGTTTTGTTTTGTTTTTTTGTCAGTGTCTTACACATGAGTGTCGCATTTTTAAGAGGCGTGTCAAGTTAGGGACCAATCACAAAACGTTTTTTTTTTATCAAAGGCAGTGGAATGAAAAGCTGAAGTTCTTTTAACTTAATTACCATGTTTTTAGAAAGCCATGTCGTGCAGGAGACGCTGCAAGAAATGTGAGTTGTGAACATAATGGTCAAACATGTCAATCTAACACATTTGCATTGGGTTGGGGAATGGAGAAAACGCAGCTGAATGCAAAAATGTATTCTATGTGAACAGCCCCTTAATGTTACATGTGATGGAAAGAAATCATCATCTTAACTTGTTGAAGAAGCACCCGCACACATTGTCTATAATATGATTTGAGCACTGAACTCACTGGAAACTCTAACAATTTTGGCTGCTTTCAAAATGCTGTTGACAGTCTAAGTGCCTTCTCCTCAGAGCAAACTTTCTCAATCTTTTGACACTCACAGGGTTGCCCCATTCTGCTGTCAATCCCACAATCCCCCGCTGCTCGGTTGCCATAGTCAGGGTAGCACCATATTTAATTTCTGACAGAAATGAAAACGAGGCTTTGAGGAATAGATGTGCAGTGGGTTCAATGGGGTATGTTGTTTAACAACATGCCAAAAGTTCAGCTGACAAAACTTTCCACAAAAAAACAATCTCCATAAAAACAGTTGAGTTGTGAAAATTACATGATTTTATAAATATTGTAAGTTTTCCCTCACAGCATTGTTTTCATCTGCATTAAAGGGTTAGTTCACCCAAAAATGAAAATTCTTTCGTTAATTACTCACCCTCATGTCGCTCCAAACCCGTAAGACCTTTGTTCATCTTCAGAACACAAATTAAGATATTTTTGATGAAATCCGAGAGCTTTCTGACCCTGCATAGACAGCAAGGGAACTGCCACATTCAATGCACAGAAATGCAGTAAGAACATCGGTAAAACAGTCCATGTGACATTAGTTGTTCAACCGTAATTTACGAAGCTAAGAGAATAGGCCTACTAGGCTATTTAGTTTCTGTGCCTTGACTGTGGTAGTAACCTTGCTGTCTATGGAGGGTACGAGAGCTTTATCCCACTGAATTCATCATGGCGTCTGACAAAAGTCTGTAGCGAACCATTTGAAAGCGTTCATGGACACTGAAGGCTCACACATAGCAACAGATATTCTCATCATACATGAGCTCCATTTTGCCGTTTATTTTATAACAGGAATAGACCCTCTGACCGGTAGGCTATGTACAGCGACCAACCACCATTTGTTTTGTTTTACGTGCCTTTCTAGCGGCGTGTAAATCTGGGGCCTGAAACTGATACTATAATAACACAGATTTCCTCAATTTCAGTCTCTGTTGTTTCCCAATATGGTACGTTTTACTGTGAAAAGACGCACATAGGCTTTCCCCGTATTTACAATACAGAAATTTCCAAAAGTACACAATGTAAGTCGTTTAACCGGCCAATTAGAGATTGTTTGAGAAGCCCGAGGTTGTGTGTGTGCATTTCAAGCTCTTTAAAGGTCTGAGCGGAGCTCGTTTCACACACCAATGACTCACTGCTCACCGCAGACATTCATAATTATAGACAATCTGGTGATTAACCCTACGTCCTCACATCACATCTCGTTATGCCCTGAATGCCACCAAGATGAAAAAAGGTGCTGCTTTTGTTCACATTAAGACTCAAATTGATTTAGCTGCTCCAGAGCTCGTAAAGAAAAGCACCATTAATCTAAACCATGGCTGACCTTCAGTAAGTGAGAACTACATGTTCTCCTGCGTTTTTTTGAGGTTGAATTACAACTTGTACTGTACGCAAGCGTCTTCTTGGACTTCTAAAGAAAACTCTTTAATGTTTAATGACTTAGACTTGACTATACCACAATGTTGCATATACTGTGCTTTCATAAGCGCTCGAATAGCTGGAGAGATCTCTTCTGAACTTAATTTAGGATTTTCTTTCTGAGTTTTAAGATTCGTAGATGAGAGTGGATGGGAAACCAAAAGCAAAAGTCATTTCACTCGTGGACCAAGTTATTGCATTTTGACGAAAATATGTCTTTGAAGAAAATGCACTGATGAACTGAAAACCTTAAGCATGCATGCATTAAACTAAGAAAAATTTAAATTCTGCCATCATTTACTCACCCCCTGCTGGTTCCAAACCCGTATGAGTTTTTTGCTTCTGCTGAACGCAAAGAAGATATTTTGAAGAATGCTGGTAACCAAACAGTTGATGGTAGCCATTGACTTACATAGTATTTTTTTTCCATACTATGGAAGTCAATGGCTACCGTCAACTGTCTGATCTTTTTTGTGCTCATCAAAAGAAAGAAACTGCGTAACTTTATATATGTAATATTATGCATTGTATTATTTAGTTAATTTTCTTGTCTTACAAGGAACTGAATGTGTATAAAAACTACTGATTGCTTTGACAGCCCTAGTTCTATGACCAATGCTACAAGTCAGAGTGAAACACCGACTATTTTATTATTTTTTTTGCTCTACTTGGACAGCTTGAGAGAAAATTTACATTTCTGACAAAGCCTGATGTGGATTTGTGTAGGACGGAGGCACATCAATGCTGATTTGATCAGGAATCAGAGGAGTAATCATAGATCAGGACAGCTGTAAGTATATTCTTGTATGCTTTCATATGAGTCTTGTTGAGAATAATCACGGAGAGTTGTGCTGCTCACCGGTTGCAGCCGCATTATTCCAGACTTTTCTTCCTCTACACCAGCTACTTCACACTCAGTCCATTTCCCTTCGCCAGTATTGATTACATAAAGTCTCTCTGATTGCATAAAGACCCTTGAGAAGTCTTTCTGCCAGGTGCATGACCTGAAGACAGACAGAGGAAAGTCTGATCCCGGTATCAGCTCTGGAACGGGATTGACTCTGAGATCCTCCTCCTGCCCTTTCACTGCTGGAGCCTTCAGTCATTATTATCTAGTGACTTTTAGAGTGGTGAACTTTTGGAGAAGGAATTACTGCTGCTAATTTTCAGTCTATTTGGTTTCATCTCACACAACCTGAATAGCCTTTTTCGCTCCAGTAGCAGCTAGCTAAATTGTATTTAACTGTAGCTTTTTATGGAAACATGCTCTAGGTTGTTTTTTTGTTGTTTTTTTAATTTACCTAATCTTACAAACATTAAGTTTTTCACCTCACAAGACTTTAATTGGATTACATGTGGGTTATTGTGATGTTTTTATCAGCTGTTTGGACTCTCATTCTGACGGCACCCATTCACCGCAGAGGATCCAATGCTGAGCAAGTGATTTAATGCTAAATTTCTCCAAATCTGTTCTGATGAAGAAACAAACTCATCTACATCTTGGATGGCCTGAGGGTGAGTATGTTTTCAGCAAAATTTCATTTTTGGATGAACTATTCCTAACTAATGCAACAAAATTAAAGAATTTTAATCACTAATTTATTTTATTATAGTAGTGCACTTAAATTTATAATGAATCCATTTGTGGTTGACGATATAAATAATTTTTAAATTATTAATTACATTAACAGAAACCAGACAGTAGATTTTTTTTCATTTAGATTTATTTTAGATTATTTTAATTTAGTTTTTTAAACTTATCTTTTAACAAATGGTTGGATAGTACTGAGTTTCTATTATGTTTTTGAGTTTTTGTCTAATGTAACATTTATGTTTTTGTCTAACATTTATGATTTGTCTAATAACATTTGTGGTAACTTAAACATTTTAAAATGAAACTTTTCTTGAATCATTTTATGACTTCTTTGAGGGGGTCAAGCCAAATGATAAATATTAAGACATTAATTGTATGACAAATTTTCATCAATCTAGACTGAATATTTTTAAAATGGTGTATATATTTATTAGAAATTCAGTTAATCAATTAATAATATGAGCTTTTACAAAACAAAATTCATAGAATTTAAAATAAATCACTTAGTAACTAAATTTACTTTGGCATTAAATCATTTTTATTCTTAATAAAATTAAAACAATTTATATAAAGATAATTTAAACTGTTTTTAACAATAAAAAAAGGTTTTATAGTTAATAGTTATTTTCATTTAAAAAGTTTAAATTAAATTATTATTATTATTATTATGGAGTGTACGAGGGTCATATGCCCTAAAATGGAGTAATGTCTCATCACCAGAGAACAGACAGCACACATCTGCAATGTCTGAAACTCATAAATCTCAAATCATAGCAGATAATAATTATTGAGCGCTGCTGGCGCGTGACCTCTTCAAGTCATTGCCCATCAGAAGCAGTTCAGTCCGTTCAATCAAAACTCAAGGAACATCAGTCTACAGAGAGACATACAGACCCCAGACATCAGGAGCTGATGAGGACATGGAAGCCTTTCCCACTTCACCAGTGTTGAAGGAAATCAATATGCAATTTTCTCTCTGAATCTGCACTGGATCCAAAAAAAAAATCCATTTTCCATTTCTTCCACCTGAGCTTCTGAACAGCTGGGTCAACAGCTTTTGTTCCTCAGACAGCAGTAATTAAACTACTCAGCCTGAAGACTCTTAATGACTTAGAGTTGCATTAATAAATCTAAATGAATGGAGATTTAGCTGGTGAGTGCAAGACTTAAAAATGAAAGAGATGTGTGGAATAACAAGAAATCAGAGCTTATTTGGCATTAAAATGCAGTTAACCTCAGTTCGCTGTAATGAAACTTTAAATGTTCTGTCTGTTACTAATAGTAACAATAAGTTTATTTTATATAGCACCTTTCTGTAAACTCAAAAATGGTCACAATAAGTAAACAACAGCAGGAGAAAGTAATATTAGATGAACTAACAATGAAAAATACTGTACATCTAAAGCATTTATTATTCTTAATGTTAATTTCAACATTTATTAATATGCTGAAAAATGGTGTAGAAAATTTTCATGCAGAAATGGCAAAGAAAATGACAAAGAAACGGCAAGTAACATTGAATTAAACATTAAATTATTAAGTAGAAAAACTAAATTGGTATTTTCTTGTAAAATCTGTTGTATTTCCAACTTTGAAAAATCATTTTTACAGTGTACTTTATTAAAATCAAAAGTTAAAGTAACATTAACAGACATTTAAAAAACTGTAACAAATGTATTTCATTAACAATGAGCATTAACTAACAGTAACTAATGACTTATTGTGAAGTGTTACACTTTAAAAAAAATTTTTTATAAAAAATATACATGGAATACATTTTACTAGAAAATACCTTTTAGGTTTTTCTTAAATGTGAACATTTCAATTTAAATGTTACTTGTCACTTCTATGTTATTGTAAATTTTACTAGCAATTTCTGAGTGAAAGTTGTTGTATTATATTTGTATTATATATATAGTCGTTGTATTATATTTTTCACCATGGAAACTGGTTTGGATCAGGAGATGACCTTGACTTGTTTATCTGTCCCATTTATTATACTTAACCTGCTATCAAGTCTGCAAAGATAATTTAAGAAATGTTACATTTTAAATAGTATTATTTCATAGTCAACTCCAGATGACCTGTCAAAACTCTTTCCATTATTATTTATTTTTTTGGTAGCGGGAGTCATTAGAAAACGTTGCACAGATTATTGTCATAACAACCAACTTCATTTGAATATTTCTCAAATAAGGCCTGTGGAAAAAAGTCCATATCGAGCCCTGAGCTAATATAATATAAATGTTAATGAAGATTTGTGCAGTGAGCTGGGAGATGAGTATTTATAATGCTGCAAAACCACTTTAACTTTTGGATATGAAATTGGATATTGGATTCCTTCTTTCCATTTTTTTTTTTTTGCAGGAGGATATAATAATACAGCTGACTGTAAAATAAATTAGGCCAATACTGAGTAATGAAAAAATGTGACTATTTGGCCAATTCCTAAGCCGATATGAAATTTGAAACCTGTAATTGTTTTCAGTCTTATTTGGGGAATAGTAATGCAGCTGGAATCCATCCAAATGCAAATGCTTTCCCTCATTCATAATGCATCCATGTATAAAATCATGATAATTGGATTCTGAAAAGTATTTTGTAAACAACAAATGTCATGCGATATAGTTGTGATTTTGTTTACGATAAAGCCATTGCATATAAAAATGCTGCTATCAATTTTTTCTTGAGATTTCACTGAAAATAAATGCAAATATGGCCTTCATAAGTCAGTATGACTACATAGTGGTTATTCGGTCATTTTCTCCATTTATATTAATATAATTAATCAATCAAATTAGACAGCATCTGTCATTTTAGTGGTAATGGCCTCATGAATATTGCTGAAATGAGATCGGGAAGAAGTTAATACAATGAACTGATTCCATGTGAAGTGGCCAGTGGCCCTAATTAACCCAGACATTTGGTTTTGATGTTGATAAATTGAGTGTGTTTGATTCACCATCTGCTACAGCTGCACTCAGGTGCATCTAAACCCACGACAGGTGCTGCGATTCCTTCCCCACAACCTTACATACACACAGTGCCAGCTTTCTCTGTCTGCTGTGTTAAGAATATTCTATAGACTCAATGTTACTCAAAAGTGGTATTTTGAGGCTGATAAATGATCAATTATTTTAATATGCATTCTAGTGTTTGAATGAATCACAGCCACACGGATAGCCTTATGACCACCAGTAAATATTATTTTATTCTTAAAGGAACAGCTACACAAAAAAAGCCCTCAGGCCAAATTATAATATGTAGATGAGTTTGTTTCTTCACTGGAACAGATTTGGAGAAATTTAGCATTACTCATCAATGGATCATCTGCATTGAATGGGTGCCGTCAGAATGAGAGTTTGTAAGAAACAATCAAGACCTTTTTAAATTCAAACCATTGTTTTCAGCTAACAACTATGAGTCTCTATCCATAATGTTGCTTTTTGCAGTGAAAAAGTCATTTTGTCTGATTCAGGAGAGAAATATGCACAGATCAAGCATCATTTACAAAGAAAACTGTTCTAAACAAACATGACAGTGGATTTGTGAGAGGACTACAGGGGATGGACTTCCTTACTGGAGGAGTGTTATTATAGATTATGGACTTGTATTTTAGCTGGAAGCAGTAGTTTAAAATTAAAACCCCTTAATGATGATTTAGTTTCTTACAAACGTGCAGCACAAGACTAATTGAAGGACTGGAATCATGTGGATTATTGTGATGTTTTTATCAACTCTCGTTCTGACGGCACCCATTCACTGCAGATGCTCCATTGATGGACAAGTGATGTAATGCACAAATTTATCTATACCTTGGATGAAAATGAGCTTTTTAAGTTTAACCATTCCTTTAAATCCAATGCCTTTTAGGCTGATTCGGTTCCGCTTGACAATAAATATAGAAGAAAAAAAAAAAGTTTTTATTTTTGCAATTTTTATATAGTGATTATAATGGCAGTCTTTTCCTAAACCACAAAGCCTACAGCCAGACAACAGATGAAACAACTGAAAATACATTAAAATAATTAACATGCCAATCATAAAAATATCTTTACAAATAGTTTACATTTCTATACAATATGAAGTAATATTACTAGGTCTCTGAGCTGAGGTGTTATGAGACCAGCGACCTAAACCGTATAGAGTAACTTTTCTCTCAAACAAAACACTGATTTCAAAATATAGAAAAGAAGAATCAAATTTTTCTAATGGATCCATTTTCAATCAATCTTTTTTCTTTTTTGTGCTATACACATCTTTCCACATTCTGATTTAAACAAACAAATTATGTACAGTAGCAGAATGAAAATGTCAGCAGAACGAATATGAATATTCTGAAGCTTTTTCTGTAAATCTGCCATACAAAAATAGAGTTCATTATAACACACTCCATACTGAATGACATCATAGAGAACGGAAACAATGACTACTACTGATTTACACACAGCTATGCATGATAAAAACAAAATACAGTGACAATATCATCTTTACAGTATCATTACAAATTATGATACATTAAGACATAATTCATTTTTTAGAGTTACTGCGGTCTGACAATAGTTCAGTCATCCTGAAGTTTAGAAGTTTTAGAAGTCTGATGAAAGTAATGTGGCAGTAAGGAGCTAAAATGTGTTTATTAAACCAAGTACTTGACTAGTTATTTTACTTGATTTGGTCTGGGAAAATTATATGCATTTCGATCCATGTAGTACAATTACACAATCAGATTTTATACACACACACAAAAAAACATTGGTTTTCAGAAAAACGGGGTACAGACGCAAGAAATCAAAAACAAGCAGACACACACACACAAAAAAAATTGTTTTGACTTCTAATGAAACGTGTTCATTGTCAGACCTCATATTTTAAAATCTTTAAAATTCTAGAATTATATAAGGTTTCAAAAATGCCATGTTACATTTTTCTGACATTTAAGGCTCATTTTCCACACACAGACTGTAAAAACCTTTCATCTTTACTTAAGGAAAATTATCCTTGAGGGAAAAACCAAACTTTAGAGTTTGCATGATGAACTTCAAAATTAAATGTGAACTTCTTTGCTTTTTACTGGAGATATGCAAATCATTTATGATTGAATGTGCCAGACACTATTAAATGAAAAACAGCGGAAGTGACTAGCGGATGCTAAACTTGTCAAAATATTTGCTCTGCATCTAATCAGCCGATCGAGAGCCTTCATGCCTGTTTGAGAAGAGATGTCCGTCTTCACAGTTTCATGTCTTCTGTTCAATGCAGAGTTGATTTCTTCTGTGGATGCAGAAGACTGTATTGCACTTATTTGTATCTGTGATCAATATGATTCATTCAGTCGCCATGAAAATGATTCAGTGAATTTATGAAAGTATATATATATGTGACACAAAACCAGTCATAAGTAGCACAACAATACATTGATGTAGATGGGTCAAATTATCGATTTTTCTTTTATGCCAAAAATCATTAGTATATTAAGTAAAGATCATGTTCCGTGAAGATATTTTGTGAATTTCCTACCGTAAATATATCAAAACTTCATTTTTGATTAGTAATATGCATTGCTAAGAACTTCATTATAGTTGATTTTCTCAATATTTTGATGTTTTGCACCCTCAGATTCCAGATTTTCAAATAGTTGAATCTCGGCCAAATATTGTCCTTGCTTATTTATTCAGCTTTCAGATGATGTATAAATCTCAATTTCAAAAAATTTACCTATATGCATGGTTTTGAGGTCCAGGGTCACATATACTCTCTAAAATCATTTAAATACATCTATGAAATAAAATACAGAGGACAAAATAAACTTACATTCAGTTGTCGATATCAGACACATGATTCTCCATCTGAAACACAAATTAAAAAAGAAAATTAGTTTAGGAATACATAACAGCTTAGCAAAATCTAATCTTTCAAATTAGAAATGCACTTTTATAGATGCAATTTGAATAAACTGCTATAAGCAGTTTTAGTCTCACATAACCATACCAGAATATAAATAAAGAAATATCCAGTAAAGACATGTATAATGTTACGAAAGATTTCTAATTTAAATAATTCCTTTGAACTATTAAGCAGCACAACTGTTTTCAACATTAATAATAGGCTACTAAATGTTTCTTGAGCAGCAAATCAGCATATTAGAATGATTTCTGAAGGATCATGTGACTCTGAAGACTGGAGTAATGATGCTGAAAATTCAGCTTTGCATCACAGGAATAAATTAAATTTTACGATATATTAAAATAAAAAACTATAACTATTTCACAGGTTATATTAATAGACTAATATGTTTTTGTTACGTTCTGATCATCTGCAGTTTAGACCTATTTAATTATGGCTTTTCAGTGTATTGAACCATCCATTTTATTCCCAGAAATGACAAAAACTCTCCATCTAATAGAGGTACAGTATTAACTTGGTATCAGATCTAAAAGAGGTATCCAATTAATCTAACCATTTTGTGTGTAAAATGCCTCAGGTGGTCCATGAAGACTTTATTCAAATTCATTCACATCATATCAAACAACCCATACTTTCTCAGACGGGCACATGAATATTAACAAAAGCTGCACGGCAACAGAAAAGCAGATGTATTCTGATAGTCTAGCCATTCATCTACTGAGAAAGAGCAGCTCAAGATCTCAAAAGACCTTGAGATTTACTCGGTCAATACTCACATTCATCATAATACATAAACAATCCTGTGACCTCAAGTTCCCTTTTGTAGAAACATATTCAGGGTCCAAAATCACTTCTCTAGAGTTTCTTTTAAAAAGTCTAGCCAATTTGTATCTGTATTGTTTGGGTATCTACCAAACCCAGCTGCGTTGGAGGGTCACGCTCTGACCTGAAATGTCTGTAACACTGTTGGGAATCTTTCCAGCGGGATTTCGCCGCGACGTTTCCCTCCAGTTTAACCAACGCAGGAGCTCATTAAAATACAGTCAGCCTGTCTCCTCAGTGGGAAGCACATCCTAAATCTTAATTTGACTTTGCTGTTGGTCGCGGTGCTGCTGGACCCCAGTGTCTCCAGAGGTTCTGACTCGGGTTTTAATTACAGAGCGTGACAGGTGAGGGTTAAGAGAGCAGGAAGCAGCCCAGCGGAACCCTGTCAGCTTCTGCTCTCCCGGCCCTGTGTCTCTCATGTCCGCAACCATGAATAAATCTACAGAATTAGCTTCAGCGGGGCTTTTCAGAGCCGCTGCTGCCAGTAAGGCCCCACGGGGGGCCAACGTACCAGATCAGTGCTGCCTTCCTCGTCGTAGTCATCCTCACCACCATCCGTCATTTCTCCTGCCTCCGCATCCAGCTGTCCTTCCCCTCCCTCCTCTCCGGAATTGTCTGCCGCCTCTGATATCGACCCCTCGTGCAAAGAGTCGCAGTTGTCCTCATATTTCCTATGAGGTTCTGAAGGAACGACACAGAGATATGAGACGATTATGGCTCATATCACAAATATTGGTCATACTGAGAGCACAAATTGCTTTTTTTTCATCCCAAAATGATTTTTTTTCCCCACCTAAAAACTTAGATAGCACTTTATAGATAGCTAAAAAAAAATTTTGATTGCTTCCATTGTCCTCATTTGTAAGTCGCTTTGGAAAAAAGCGTCTGCTAAATGACCAAATGTAAAAATTAAAATGTTTTCACTCAAAAATGTTTCAAATTTGTCATTTCTAAACCCGTTATACTTTCTTTCATTCCAAGAAATATGATGTATATTGAATATCATATTTGATATATCAGGTTTTATGGCTCATATATGTAGTATGATACAGTAAGAATACTTGAGGACGAAAAAACACCTTGGTTTTATTCAAACTGAGCAAAAATATGCACTTTGGTGCAAATGCTGATATTTATATGGTCAAAAAGTTCACTATAAAAAATGTTTTTTGATTTGTAAATTAAACAGATTATTGGAGAACATTTTACAATAAAATATTATTTCAGTCTATTTTTCTACTTCTAAATTTCATGTTTAATTCTTACCAATTCTTTGTAATTATCTGTGAAATTTACTAGCAATTTGTGAGTGAATATTGATTACACAATTTTTAAAAGAATTTTTAATAATTTTTAGAATGTAAATCAATGTGATCTTTATAATAGTATTGCAGACAACTATATATATATAAATAAGTTTTCAATCTATATCTCCCAGTTATGGATTACTATTAAGATATTTAAATGCTTAGTTTTATGCTCAAATCTCTATATCATTTTTGATACATTTTAACATTTTTTAACATTAAAAATAAAAAAATAAAATGTATGGATAAAAAAATTGTTTCAATTGTTTCAGTCCTGTCAGTGTTCATCTTGAAATATTACTAACAATATAAAAATAATTTTTATGTTTACTTTATAAAAATAAGTAAAGATTTGACAGCAAAAACAAACAAACAAAAAAAAACACACGTACAACCTGTTTTTAGAATTATACTAAAAGTATTTTTTACTTGCTAAAAAAGTCTGAACTATCAATTAGATGAAAGAAGCCATGTAATAGATTGTGTGCAACAGGTTTCTCTGCAAAATTTTTATCAGATTGATAATTGAGAGGCCTTAGAAATTTGCTTAGAAAATATATAGTAGGCTTTATATTACAATAAACTGTAGAAGTTCTACCAAAGAAAGTCAGTGATATGGGTTTCGAACGACATGAGGGAGAGTAAATGATGAAAGAACGGTCATTTTCTTTTTCTTGAATCTGTATGGATCAAGCCCATGCAATAGACCTAAAGTTTGACTCGTGAATGTGCGACTAGCGTTATGCCGTTCCTCAGTGTGTCTGCTAGATGAAAACAGTGCTCTCATCTACTGGCGAACAGCGAAATGTGATTTGCTATAGTAAAACAGTGCAAGATTGCCTGTATAACAGTTCTGATAAATTGGCTGCTGTCTCCTCGCCGGTCACAGAGATGGATAGCGCATATACACTCCCAATATTTCTCCCCGTAGAGCCGATGTTTGCAACCCTATCCCACTAAACTGGATTTTATTTCTGTTCTCTTATAGTTCTCTGTCTGTCTCACCGCACTCGGATCTCTGCTGTTTCTCGATCTTCTCCAGGCGGCCCAGAAGAGAGTCGATCTTCATCTTGATCTGAGTCAGTTCACGTTTGATAGTCTGGAGTTGATCGGACTTCACTGCAAAAGAAAATGCAATGAACACACATGAGGTAAGATCTGAGGAGATTACAGCGCATCCATGCACATCCTTCTATCACCACAGATAACTCAAGTCTGAAGAAGACTTGTTCAAAGAATTCCCTGTCCTGCTGTTTGTAATTTAGTTTTATCCCTAATCTCATTCAGACATGCTGGTTGATAACAGCCAATGCAAGTAAGACCATGATACTCCTCGTGTTTTCATGGATACGGCTTTTATCAGTCAATAAAACCTAACAAGACCTGTTTTCAGCCTGTTGGAAATACACATGATCAAGTTTGAAACTTTTTTTCTGTTACTTGACTCTGGGATTTAATATTAACATGCTGTTCATTACATACTGCAATATATATATATATATATATATATATTTTGCAAAATATATAAATATATTCTTAAAATAATAATATATATATATATATATATATATATATATATATATATATATATATATATATATATATATATATATATATATATATATATATATATATATATATATATATATAATGTGTGTGTATATATTTACAGTCTTTTAAGATATTTCTTATATTTCTATATAGAATATATAGTAACAGTATTTTATATATAAAACATGGCACACACACACAGTAAAAATTTTTTAAATACTATTACAAGAAAATATATTTCAATCTTTGTACTTAAAAAATGTATGTTTAATTCAGTGTCAGATTATCCCATGATGCAAAACAACCCAAAAACAAATATACACTGTATATATACAGTATATTGTATATATAATGTGTGTGTATATTGCAAAAATGGAATAAAACATTACTGTAAAAAGGATGTTTGTACACTAAAAAAAAAAACAGTGAAACAATTTTCACTCAGAAATTTATAGTAAATTTCACAAATAATTACCAGTACCATAATTATGAAAGTGCAAGTAACACATTGAATTAAACATGAAATTTTGAAGTAGAAAGACAGAATTTTGTGTAAAACATACTCAGAAAATCTTTGCTATATTAACTTCAAAAAACAATTTTTTTTTACATGTCTTCAACTGCAACCTGGCTATAGATTTGGTCTGCTAACACTTACGTTGTAGTTCAGTCCAACAGAGAAACTATACAGTTTAAAATCCGGGAGTCACCCTGAAAGACTCTCCATGCAATGAATCCACTGCGTCTCATGGGATGAAAAAGTCTCTGCTCAATGCCTGCTAGCTTAATTCATGCTGCTAATTTCTGTGAATATTCAGTGCTTTAAATATGTCCACTGCTTTTTTTCCATCTGACAGCTGTCAGATTAATCTCCCTCAGATGACTACACCATTGAATGCACACTGAATCTAATAAACACTTTAAATCAGCAGGTCTCTCTGGGCAGACCAGAATGACCTTGGTCATAAAGGAAAACCCAAATAGGCTGAAAAAAGGGGTATCAAATAATATCCAACACTGGATCAGTTTAAAAATATGGAAATGGTTTAGTTGTCTTCAAACAAGGTGGAATTGTCCTGCTTTCATGTGTTTTGAAATCAGCCCAAAACCTCACCTTCCGTAGATCTGTGTTTGTATGACTCTTTCTGCATTGCATCTTTATGTTAGTATGTGGTGGCTAGCGAGTCAAGGAATCATTCGTTCAAATGATTCACTCAAAAATTCTGATTCAAAAAACTGTCTAAGAGTGTGTCACTGAATTATTCAACCAATTCATTCAGGAGCAAAACATTAAATGATTAACCAATCCATTCAAAAATGTTGAATTATTTGACAACTAAACTACAGATTGTCTTTCAAAACTAATCATTCAACTGATTAGTAAAAAAAAAAAAAAGCCGATCATTTATTCAGGAACGTCTCCGTTACATAGGTAACCCTCTTTCCCTGAAGGAGGGAATGGAGATGTACGTCGGACTGACCGACGTATAGGAATCTCGCTAGAGAGGCCAATCTGCTTCGAGTGTAACTAAAACGAGCCAATGCACATTGGCATGCAATCAAATGCAGCACCTCGCAGCGCGGGTATATAATGAGCAGCAGGTGCGTTGCATCTTCAGGTTTTCGCTGAGGAGCCGAACAGGTAAGGCAGCAGCATCAGCGGGGTCCAGCGACTGTGGCGACGGGACGTACGTCTCCGTTCCCTCCTTAGCTCCTAGCTGCCCCCTTCCAGCGCTCTGTAGCCAGCCTCCTGTACCCCCTTGCTTAAGGACGGTGGGACAGGGCAAACACAGAGAGTGTCGATCACTGCTGTTCCCCAAAACCCATTCAGTGAGACTTTTGGATAACACTGGGAGAGCGTACCCTTTCACTGGAAAGGAACGATGTGGAAGCCACATCCTTCCCCGAAGGAGCTATGTGGAGAAGTACATATGGACTAACCCCATAGGGCTGTACTACATATGAAAGTACTGGGGTGACTCCAACCTGACGAGAGGTGGGTTCTCCCAGAGGGAAAGACACGGGTTTGTTTAGGAGCAACCCATGGAATAACCCATATGTGATCCCCATAGGGTCACACATGTGGAATCTAGCCTAAATCCGGTTCTTAAGGATACAACTCCGCCACGTCTGGCTGCCTTAGGGTGATCGGAGGACTCAACAGGGTCTGCCTTGTAGGGACTCTCTGGAGCAATAAGCGTATGTAACGCAGCAAGCCGACACTAAGCCGGGACCTCTCCGTGCCTCTGACCTGAGGTGAGAACACAGGAGGAGACTGGCTCGACACGAAGGCTATAGAACCTAGCGAACGTGTTAGGTGTCGCCCAGCCTGCAGCTCTACAAATATCTGTCAGTGAGGCACCATGAGCCAGCGCCCAGGAGGATGCCACGCCTCTCGTAGAGTGGGCATGCAACCTGAGCGGGCAGGGGCACGCCTTGTGCTTGGTAAGCCAAGGGGATAGCGTCCACTATCCAGTGGGCCATCCTCTGCTTGGAGACAGCCTTTCCCTTCTGCTGGCCTCCGTAACAGACAAAGAGCTGGTCTGAGGTCCTGAGGCTTCGAGTTCTGTCTATGTACAGTCGCAAGGCACGAACTGGACAGAGCAAAGCCAGGGCTGGGTCTGCCTCCTCCGGGGGAGCAATCTGGAGTGCTTGAAGCACCAGAGCAAGGTCCCAAGAGGGTATGGAGGGGGGTCGAGGAGGAATTAACCGTCTCACCCCCCTAAGGAACCTGATGACCAAGTCGTGCTTACCAACAGACCTGGTCGTGGCATGCAAAAATAGCGGCAGCATGAACTTTGAGGGTGGAGGGAGACAGCCTACGCTCCAACCTTTGCTGCAAGAAGGAAAGCACGACACCGATCGAACATCTTCGGGGTCTTCGAGACACCACACCACTCGACAAACAGGTTCCACTTCAAGGCGTAAGCACGTCTCGTAGATGGTGCACGTGCTGAAGCGATGGTGTTAAGTACCTCAGGGGGTAAGTCACCTAGAACCTCCACGTCCCGTCCAGGGACCAGACATGGAGTTTCCAGAGGCCTGGACGCGGGTGCCAAAGGGTGCCCCGTCTCTGAGAAAGAAGATCCTTCCTCAGAGGAATTCGCCAGGGAGGGGCTGTCATGAGGAGCGTGAGTTCCTGGAACCAGGCCCGGTTGGGCCAATAGGGCGCAACTAGCAGGACCTGCTCCTCATCCTCCCTGACTTTGCACAAGGTCTGTGCAAGTAGGCTCGAATATGTGCGAAGGCTCTTTTTCCAGTTGACCTGAAGGCCCAACTGGCTGAGGTGACCGAGCACCAAATCCCTGTGTTCGCACAACTGCTCCCGAGACTGAGCAAGAATGAGCCAGTCGTTGAGATGCGAACGCCCTGTTCTCTCATGGGAACAAGGGCTCCCTCCATGACTTTCGTGAAGACGCGGAGAGACAGGGCCAGCCCGAAGGGCAGGACCTTGTACTGATATGCTCGACCCTCGAATGCAAAGCGCAGAAACGGCCTGTGTCGAGGATGAATCGAGACATGAAAGTACGCGTCCTTCAGGTCGATCGCTGCAAACCAATCTCGGGGACGGATGCACTCGAAAATGTGTTTCTGCGTGAGCATTTTGAATGGTAGCTTGTGAAGGCTCTGATTCAAAACTCGCAGGTCCAAGATCGGTCGTAACCTATCGCTCTTCTTGGGTACAATGAAGTAAGGGCTGTAAAACCCTGACCTCATATCGGCTAGAGGGACCGGCTCTATCGCGTCCTTCGCCAGTAGGACTACAATCTCCGCATGCAAGACATGGGCATCGACAGCTTTCACTGAAGTGAAGTGGACACCTCTGAACTTGGGGGGGACGCCGGGCGAACTGAATCGCATAGCCGAGCCTGATGGTCCGAATGAGCCAGCGAGACGGACTGGGGAGCACTAACCAGGCTCGCAGAGACCACACAAGCGGGACCAAGGGGACCGTAGGCATACCCGCAGTGGGGCAGCGAGGTGGAAGGCAGGGACGCGGCTCAGGGGCTCTCTTTGGGAAGCAGCCCGTAGCGGGGTCTGAGTGTGCTGTGCAACATTTACCTGGTTCCACGGTCGGACAGGGGGTGCAGGAGAGGCTTGGGTGACCTTCTCGAACTGCGCGCTGCTGTCCGCTGGCGATAGAAGAGGTGGATGAGAGTGGAGAGGTTTTACTCCTCCCACTACTCTCCAAGCCCTCTTCGGACCCGGAGATGATGGAAACTGCTCTTTTATTGAACCGCTGCGGAACAAAAAGAAAAGGGAACACCCGGCCCTCCTCTGGGGGAAGAAGCGGTGCAGTCACCATCTCCTGAAGAGCAGTCCCAACCATCTCCGGGTCGCCCGTCCTAGGGCCTCTTGCTCCTGGCTTTGCCGCCCCTCTTGGCGGGGGCCTGGACGGGCTGGGGACCCCGCTTATGACTGGCTCCACGGTGCCGCTTGGGTGGAGGCTGCTGCTGTGGCGCGGGAGCAGGGGCAGCCGAAGGGGGTCGCCCTCGGCGACGAGGAGGCTGAGGTGCTGCCGGTGGCAGGGTGGATGCAACAGCGGACCGCCGTGGCAGGATGTGACTGATCGCCTCAGACTGCTTCTGTACAGCCGAGAACTGCTGGGCGAATTTCTCGACCGCATCGCCGAAGAGGCCGGTCTGGGACACGGAATTAAGGAACCTGACCTTGTCGGTATCCCTCATGTCGACCAGACACAGCCAGAGATGGCGTTCCTGGACCACCAAAGTGGACATTGCACGACCCACTGACCACGCCGTAACCTTCGTCGCCCGAAGCACGAGGTCCGTCGCGGCACGAAGTTCCTGAAGAACTTGCGGATCATGACCACCCTCGTGCAGGTCCCTCAGTGCCTTGGCCTGATGGACCTGCAACAACGCCATAGCATGTAAGGCGGAAGCGGCTTCCCCACAGACCTGGTAAGCCTTGCCGGTAAGGTCCGACGAGTGCTTACAGGCCCGGGAAGGGAGAGATGGCTCCCCCCGCCAGGTGGAGTTAGGGTTGCATAGCAACGGCCCGCTCCACAGGGGGGAAGCGTGTGTAACCCTTAGCCACATAGCCATCAAGGGTGGTGAGGGAGGAGGACCCACCGGCACGGTATCGGGCAGTAAAAGGTGCCTTCCACGTACCAGTGAGCTCTTCATGCAGCTCCGGGAAGAAAGAAACCGGGGTGGGTGGCTGAGAACCAGCTTGTGCCACCCCGAGAAACCAATCGTCCAGCCTCGAGGGCTCAGGACACGGTGGAGTATTCGACACGAGCCCGACCCTGTTGGCGGCCCGGGAAAGCAATAATTCATTCAGGACCTAAACAAGTGACTGTCGATGATTATGATTAAGCCATTGAAGCATTCAAATGATCTGTTCAGAAGCATTCACAAATGAAACAACATTTTTTTCTGAACGAGTCATTGAATCATTCCTTCAAGTGATTTGTTTAAAACCGCTAATTAATTTGTGAAATAACAGATTGTCTTTATGAGTCACTGAATGGTTCATTCAACCAATTTCTTCAAAAGTACTAATTCATGCAGGAACTAAACAAGAGACTTCTTTATGAATCATTCATTTAATGCATTATTAATTCAAGAGATTCATTCAAAAACTGTATTTATGATTAAGCCTTTGAATAATTTGAATCGATCTGTTCAAAAACATTGTTTCATTCACAAACTGAACAACATTTACTTTTTAAATGCATCATTGAATCATTCATTCAAAGTTTCTTTAAAAATGCTACTTAATTCGGTGAAATAGCAGATTATCTTTATAAGAGAGAGTCACTGAATGGTTTATTAAACCAATACTAATTCATGCAGGATTGTTAATTCTATTCATTTTATTAATTCAAGAGATTCATTCAAAAACTCAAGTGACTGCTTTTATGATTAAGCCTTTAAATCATTCAGTCGATCTGTTCAAAAACATTCTGTTTCATCCACAAATGAAACAACATTTTTTAATGAGTCATTGAATCATTCAAGCGATTTGTTTAAAAATGCTAATTCATTTGTGAAATACCAGACTATGGCCCTGTCCCAAATGGCACCCTAAACCCTCGCGGTCTTCCTCTGAGTCCGCACCTTCATGACGTAATGCCGCATTGACTGTCGGGTAGAAGTCTGCCGTGGAGCTCGCCACAGTGCGGGCTCGGCAGAAGTACGGATCGAGGGCGCATAACAGCCGCAAAGGGGGCGCTCACGAGCACCCTTCAGAACTCTAAAATGAGGAATGGGACAACCTACGATCTCGTGGACTTAATGGACACTTGCACACGGCGGCCATTGTAAGTCCGTAAGACCGCAAGTGCACATGAAATGTTCCATTTGGGACAGGGCCTATCTTTATGAGTCACTGAATGTTTCGTTCAACAAAAATACTAATTCATGCAGGAACTAAACAAGTGGCTTCTTTATGAACAAGTCCTTGAATCATTCATTTTATTAATTCAAGAGATTTATTCAAAAACTCAAGTAACTGTTTTTAATGATTAAGCCTTTGAATTATTTAATCGATCTGTTCAAAAACATCGTGTTTCGTTCACCAACGAAACACCTTTTTTTTAAAGTAAGTCATTGATTGAGTGATTTGTTTAAGAACACTAATAAATTTGTGAAATACCAGACTATCGTTATGAGAGAGTCACTGAATGGTTCATTCAACCAAAAATACTAATTAAACGCAGGAACTAAACGTGGCATCTTTATGAATGAGTCCTTGAATCATTCATTTAATAGATACATTTAAATACCTTGCTAATTTACATTAATTTATTAAATAAAAAAATATAACTTACATGCTTCAACAAGTTTATTCATTCATGAACAAAACAGTAGATTGCCTTTATGAGTGAATCGCTGAATCATTCATTCAAATGAATTTGTTTAAAAAAGCTCATTCGTTCAGGGACGCAACAAGTGACTGTCTTTATTTAATAATTCACAAAACAATGAATCATTCAGGAACTATTTTCATTGACAGAGGCAAAAACTAATCTTTTTTCTAAAAAAAACGATGCAGGGAAATGCAGCGTGGGTTGAATGGACCTCTATGTGCTGCACCTCTTGACACAAAAAACCTGCTTCTTCATGATAATTGGAGCTCCAGGATACATATAAATGCTTTGTTGAAAAATTCATTAGTCTGTATTTCCCAGTATTTTTCGAGCCGTTCCCCTCCTTGAGAAAGCTGAAGCTTGTCGCTTTGCTGTCACCGCCTTCAGCCCTGATAACACAGCGTGACCCAGCACTGCTGTCACACCGCTGCCAGCTTTTCCACTACCTCACAAAATGGTGTCACCTGCCATCACCCGCCCGAGGCAGAAAGCTCTGCGTGTGTAGGTGTTCAGTTGACGGAGCATCGTATCTACTGAAATTGAATGAATGTGTCTGTGTACAACAATTCAAATTGCTCCGAAGCTCCAAATACAACATGTCCAAAAATTGCCTTCAAGCTTTGCAAACGTGAATTCTGAAGGAGTTTTAATCTGGGCAACCTACGAAACACTAGCTGAGCATCAATTTGTTTTTGACAGATGACAAGGGCTGGTGAAACTCTCTTTTATCACTTGTTTCAAGCTGTTTCCTTGTGAATCTTTTAGAGGATGTGTGACGCGTCGTACATGAAATGCGGCGGATTATGACGCACAAAGTGTTGTTTTCCAAGATTCTAGATTAAAATGTAATGGGAAGTCTAGGGGAGGCAGGGACTAGTTGTCACAAACTCTGTATCTCAGTAACTGTAAGGTAACTTCTAAGCTCTCTTAATTATAGTCATTTCTGTCCTTTAAACAGGATTTGAATATCATAATATCATATTATCTTCATTTGTATGTATTTATTCATTTTTATCCATTTATCCAGCAAGGATGCATTAAATTGATCTAAAGTGACAGTGAAGACGTGTATAATGTTACAAAAAGATTTCTATTTCAAATCAATGCTGTTCTTTTTAACTTTGTATTTATCCTAGAATCTACTTATTCTTTTCATCATAAGAAAAAAATGCAGTTTCCACAGAAATATTAAGGAACACAACTGTTTTCAACACTGATAACAATAAGAAATGTTTCTTACAGCAGCAAATATGAAATAACAGCATATCAGGATGATTTCTGAAGGATCATGTGACACTGAAGACTGAAGTTATGATGCTGAAAATGCAGCTTTTCATCACAGGAATAAATTAAATTTGAAAATTTATTAAAGTAGAAAACAGTACTTTGAAATTGTAGTAATATTTCATAATATTAAATAAACGCAGTCTTGGTAGGCATAAGAGACTCCTTTCAAAAACATTAATAAAATCTTACAGACAGAAATTAAACAGCAGCGTTCTTACCTTGAGAAATATTCAGTGGAATAAAAAGTTTGATTACTAGCCCCGGTCTGCTAGTTTTTCCTTTTTGCCAGCAGTTCATTTTAAATGGTCCTTATAGTGTGACAAATGAAAAAGTCCAAATATTCCATGCAGGCTCATGATATTAATATGGGGCCACAAAAGCTTCATGCATAATAGAATTAGCAAAATCCTGTTTAAAATATTGAGATGGAGTACAGCATGTCACAGCGCAAGTCAAATTCCCGAAATTATTTCACAGAAAGAGGCAAATAAACAGGTTTTGCTATTCATGTCACTCTGGTTTATGGCTGACCTCTATTTGGGACACAAATTGCAGTAGTTGTGTTTTCACATCTCCTCTACTACATAGCAATCAGTGTTTTGGCGGCAATGAAAAACATCACAATTCTGATCTTAAACAGAGAACAACTGCAAAATATTTAGTGGTTTTGAGCAAAACAGCCAAAGTAAACTTTTCAGGCCAAATTAAATGCTATTTCGGTGTGGTATAAAGCTAATCTCCAGTTAGCGCTGTGAAGAGAAGGGAGAACACCAGTGAAATGCAGATTAAGGTAAACAGTGGCACTTTTGTGTACATGCCATGGATATTTTTGCCCGTGAATTGCACTGATATAAGAAAAGCCCCCGGAGAGGCCACAGCACTACAGCTAAGAGCATTAGTGTCATGCACCACGGCTAATCTCGACTTCTGAGCTCCGCGCTCGGAGGAGACGGCGGGATGCTGACAGATGCTGTGAAAGCTGCTACTTGTGGGTTAGAGATAAAATCTGAATTAGTGTTATGAATTCTAATTTACAAACACGACCGCATGATGTTCTGTCTTGCCGTTTGGCTCGCATCCCAGGCAGAATTAAAGGAGCATTTCAGACGGCCGCAAGTCTCAGAATGCTTACAAAAATCAATATGTTCTTGATTTTTGCTCCCATGAAATATAAAAAAAGTCTCTTTTTCACTCGGTGGAACCTGTAAGAGAGAGCTACTGACCGGCATGTTTCACCTGTGCCAGACAACAAACCAGCAGTTGGCAGTGAGGAATAAAGCTCATGCATTTCATATAGTGTGCCACAGACTGCCAAAGCCAGAGTTCAGTGATTTAATGGTATAAAGCGCATTGTGGATCTGTGGGAGCGATTCCTGCAACATGCACTGTATTATTAATGTCCTTTTGCAGTAGATGTATGAAAACGTATGAATGTCATTGCATTACACACCAAAATACCAAAAAAAATTTCCAAGTGGCATTTGCAATCTTCAGTCAAGTCAAGTCAAATTTACTTTTATTGCTCTTTTCACGTTGTTTCATAGCAGCTTCACAGAAAATCATGATGTTAATGTTTATAATATCTTAATACCCTCATGTCTTATAGTTGCATTTAGCAGAGTAGAGTAGGGAGATAATTTAGCTTTCATTTTGCAATTATACAAGAAATCTAACAGTTCAGGTTTGCTATATAGTATCATCCTATGCCAGTATACTATATGTATGCAGATAAAGCTGAACATATCTAACTTTATATTGGAAAAATAGGTATTTTATGACAACATCAAAATAAATCAAGCAGTTGATAATATATAAATATTAAAAATATTACATTAAATTCATAGCATTTTTTGTGCTTTTTAATGAAGTTTGTTTCTGTATACGGAGCCTGAAATAGTGTTTGTTTATAACTGCATGTACTCAATAATGGTTTCTGTACTTTCAGACAAGCTGAGAGGAGAACAGGACAGTGTGTACTATTGTGAAGAGAGAAGAGCAACATGTCTGCGAGAAATTGACCCATTATATATTTGCACACATATTCTACTACAAGAATAAATGCAAAGTTTTTTTTTTCTTTCTTTCCTTAAAATGCATCTAAATTCAACATTGTGTTTACTCAATAAAATTATGAAATAAATTGCAGTTAAATATTTCATTCTATAGACAGCAAGTTATTTTGTGAACTTGTATTGAATTCTAAGTTTTCTTTATATTTAGACATATATGTGATATTTATAATGGCTTACATTTCATCCCAGAGGAGAAGGACGATGATGATGATGGTGGTCTTGAGGAAGAGGAGGAGGAGGTTTTAATAGGGAATGAACTCTTCCCGCGTCGAGTGGATGGAAGCACCACTCGTGAGCGTTTCAGAGGAATCACTGCCCTCGGAGGAGGAGCCACCCGTCCGTGATAGTCAAAGAGCCTAACCGGATAAAAGAACCAAAGGAGATGTGCAGAGTTTAAAACAGGCGTCATAACATCATTAACGCTCAAAACCAGGCTTTTGATTCTGAATTATATGGAATTCTAAAGGTTTTTCACCCCTGAAAACATTTCTGACTCCTAATTTCTGGTTTCCCTGCAATTAGCGGAGCTACTTTTGAAATTCGTCATCATGGCAGGCGAATTTTTCAAAAGAAGTTACAGAAAAGAAAGAAGGTACAAGAAAATGTCAAACAAAGGCACATGCCCTTGCTCTCGCATCAATCTCGCCTGGATATTCACAGCTCTCCACCCAGCTGACATTTAGTAAATGTCTCTGCTAATAAACGATGAGCTCATAAGAAGCAAAAGAGCGAAATAAAACAGGGCTTTTTAGAAATTAAAGACGAGCTTTACTAAAAGCTTATGAATTTTTCTCCACAATATCTGCTTTCTCAATATTCTTCCAAGGACGAACTGTAGGCGTTTAAGATAAATTATATCACTGATTATCTGTTAATGTCATTTTTAATTACGTTCATATATTTGTATTAGGGCTGTCAGTTTAACGTGTTAACTTAATTAGTTATGAAAACAATTACGTGATTAAAATATTTTAACGCAGTTAACGCACTGGCCCTGCCCCCAGACCTGTACATCATCTTATATTTCATACTGTTGACAAATATGATGCAGGGAAACAACTCCATAAATGCAGTTATGCCCTAAAATTCAAGATATTGGTGCAAAAAATGCTCCTGTGTGTGTTTTTGTCTCATATTTATATCACACCAGCAGCTAGAGCAATATCAGACGAGGGCTGTTTATGTCCGAATACCACGAGTGCAAATGTGATTTTATACAACAGTTCAGTCAATAAGAAATTAATATTGCGTTATTTTAAACATAATATAATGTTTTTTGCACAATTTTGCAGAGAACATAACCTTTAAAGCCATAGCAGAATTGTTGCGGGTCTCCGAGCAACTCAGCGGTGTTTAGTTTCTGAATGAATCCGCGTTTTGAACGAATTGTGTGAACCAATGATTCAAAGGCCCATTCATAAAGAGAGCCATTTACTTCATTCCTGAATGAATCAGCTGTTTGAATCGAATGACTCAAAGACATTTACCGCCACCTGCTGGCAGATTTAGTTTTTAATTTAGAGTATAATTCCATGAAAAAAAATTTAATAAATAAATAAATAAATAAAAATAAAAACATTAAAGGGACAGTTAACCCCCCAAAAATTTTATTCTGTCATTATTTACTCACCCTCATGTTGTTTCAAACTTTTCTTTTGTGGAACATAAAAGAAGATATTTTGAAAACTGTTGGTAATAAAGCGGTTTTGGTTACCAATGACTTTCATTGTATGAACAAAAAATACTGAGATGCTTCTCAAATTATCTTCTTTTATGTTCCATAGTTTACGTTAGGCTGTTGTAGCCTAAATGTTTATGTGTAATAAATTTTTACAATTTTCTACAATTTGTAATGTCTAACTGATCATTTCTCATTTAACACAAAAATAGCTTTGAATAATCTTTTGTGGGTATTTTCAGTCAAATTAATTTAATTAATCAAAACATCATGTAATTAATTAGATAAAAAAAATTTAATCGACTGACAGCCCTAATTTGTATGCATCTTTTCATCTTTACATACTGACATTTGACAAATCTTAACGTAATACATGAAAGATCATGCTGCTGAAGGACTTGAGTGTTTCAAAATGTGTGCAGTCAAATTAAAGGTAAATAAATGCATACATACCTATTGTAGAAATCATCCCTGTAGTAATCATAATCAAATTCATAACCACTGAAAAAGACAAAACAAAGGCACAGTGTAAAGTGCGATTTGCTATGTCAGGATGTGATGGAGGGCAAATTAGCCCCTTGATTTAGACTTATATTTACAGCTCAGTTGACCAGACAGGAAGATTTTACACATGAACACTAATCAATTTATACCTGAGATTTAAATGTGTTAAACTCAAATCATCTGACAACAATCCCATCCATCTACACGTTATTTAAACACCCTGCTGACAGACAAATCAATAATATCTTCAGCCTTCAGACAGCATGCAGAGCTCCCATGAACACAGTTACTGCAGCAATCAAAGCGGCTTTGTTTATTAATTACAGTGAGAAACCTCCTGGAGTTAGACTTTGGCTTGTTTTAGATCCTGACAGTGAGGCAGACACTTTCCAATTTGTGTTTGACCCCTACTTCGACTTCAACCAGTAAACTTTGTGTGAACCCTTTAGAGCACCAGCAGCACCAAACATCTCTTCAGAAGACTTATAATGTCAACTGACAAGGTAAGCAATAGGGATGCTTCTTCAGTCATTTTTATTTTATGTACAGTGGAGTGCAATAAGAAATGAGCCATACGTTGAACTGAAAATGAATTTCAGAATGTTCTGTTGCATGATTTGAAAATGTTACTAAGAACATCTTAAAATGAAAGGAGTTCAAATGAAAAGCTTATTTGATTAGCTATAAATAGTGTGGAATCTTATATATTTGCTTTTTTTTTTTTACATTTCTTTTGTGCTATAGGCTGGTTGAGCATGTTGGCAGGTCAAACAGAAGATGGGATGCTCTCCAGTGTTGCTTATTGTAAATCATTAAAATAACAACAAGCTGAGTCTCTCACTGCACATCTATTCTTAGATGTTTTTTCCACCAAACTTCCAAGCATCTAAAATCACCTACAACCAATCACATGCAACACAACACTATACCTGATATATCAAGGGACATTGAAGTCTTACAGAGTTTGAATAGCCTCTCCCTGCTGGTTATAGCATGAATAAAATCTATGAATATTGTACACCTATGATAAATAAATTCATGAACTAACTTAGGCCTAAGTTTTCCCCTTCTCCCCATACTGTCTACTCAACATTCTCCACACATACACATTTATACACATATACATTAATATCTGTCAAACCAAATACGAAATTATACACATATACATCCATCTCTGTCAAATCATACACAGCCATTATACACATGTACATTTATTTCTATCAAATCATACCCTTACACCTGATGCCTAAATCTTCACCATCTTAGCCTATACACACATAACCCTTTAGCACTCTTCCATCAAACTCTGTTACATTACTCACAAATCAGAAGAAAAACATTATAAATATATAAAATATAATAAATGTTATATAAAATATTGCCATATTAAAAATAAAATAAATCAGTAAATGTATTTAATATATACATTTTAAATTTATTTATTTATAGTCTAATTTAATATTTTTACATACATTTATGTGCGTGTGTGTATTTTATTATATATATATATATATAAATTTTACAGTGGGGCAAAAAAGTATTTAGTCAGCCACCAATTGTGCAAGTTCTCCCACTTAAAAAGAGGAGAGAGGCCTGTAATTTTCATCATAGGTATACCTCAACTATGAGGGACAAAATGAGAAAAAAAATCCAGAAAATCACATTGTAGGATTTTTAAAGAATTTATTTGCAAATTATGGTGGAAAATAAGTATTTGGTCAATAACAAAATTTCATCTCAGTACTTTGTTATATACCCTTTGTTGGCAATGACAGAGGTCAAACGTTTTCTGTAAGTCTTCACAAGGTTTTCACACACTGTTGCTGGTATTTTGGCCCATTCCTCCATGCAGATCTCCTCTACAGCAGTAATGTTTTGGGGCTGTCGCTGGGCAACACGGACTTTCAACTCCCTCCAAAGATTTTCGATGGGGTTTGAGATCTGGAGACTGGCTCGGCCACTCCAGGACCTTGAAATGCTTCTTACGAAGCCACTCCTTCGTTGCCCGGGCGGTGTGTTTGGGATCATTGTCATGCTGAAAGACCCAGCCACGTTTCATCTTCAATGCCCTTGCTGATGGAAGGAGGTTTTCACTCAAAATCTCACGATACATGGCCCCATTCATTCTTTCGTTTACACGGATCAGATGTCCTGGTCCCTTTGCAGAAAAACAGCCCCAAAGCATGATGTTTCCACCCCCATGCTTCACAGTAGGTATGGTGTTCTTTAGATGCAACTCGGCATTCTTTCTCCTCCAAACACGACAAGTTGAGTTTTTACCAAAAAGTTCTATTTTGGTTTCATCTGACCATATGACATTCTCCCAGTCCTCTTCTGGATCATCCAAATGCTCTCTAGCAAACTTGAGACGGGCCGGACATGTACTGGCTTAAGCAGGGGCACACGTCTGGCACTGCAGGATTTGAGGCCTTTGTTACTTTGGTCCCAGCTCTCTGCAGGTCATTCACTAGGTCCCCCGTGTGGTTCTGGGATTTTTGCTCACAGTTCTTGTGATCATTTTGACCCCACGGGGTGAGATCTTGTGTGGAGCCCCAGATCAAGGGAGATTATCAGAGGTCTTTTATGTCTTCCATTTTCTAATAATTGCTCCCACAGTTGATTTCTTCACACCAAGCTTCTTACCTATTGCAGATTCAGTCTTCCCAGCCTGGTGCAGGTCTACAATTTTGTTTCTGGTGTCCTTTGACAGCTCTTTGGTCTTGGCCATGGTGGAGTTTGGAGTTGGACTGTTTGAGGTTGTGGACAGGTGTCTTTTATACTGATAACGAGTTCAAACAGATGCCATTAATACAGGTAACGAGTGGAGGACAGAGGAGCCTCTTAAAGAAGAAGTTACAGGTCTGTGAGAGCCAGAAATCTTGCTTGTTTGTAGGTGACCAAATACTTATTTTACCGAGGAATTTACCAATTAATTCTTTAAAAATCCTACAATGTGATTTTCTGGATTTTTTTTCTCATTTTGTCTCTCATAGTTGAGGTATACCTATGATGAAAATTACATCACAGGCCTCTCTCATCTTTTTAAGTGGGAGAACTTGCACAATTGGTGGCTGACTAAATACTTTTTGCCCCACTGTATGTATGTATATATATATATATATATATATATATATATATATATATATATATATATATATATATATATATATATATATATATAAAAACACACACGCACATAAATGCATGTAAAAATATTAATATAAAATATATATATATATTTTAATATACACTAAGTATATAGAAATTAAATTATAGAATTAAATTATGGGTTTAATACGCCAAGCTTCAATTTGTTTATTACTTCAAAGTTAATGTTAATTTATAAATATATGATTGTTAAATTCATGTTTTCCAATTTCCATAACATGCACTAATGATTAATTGTGCACAATAAAACCAGGACAGCCATTTAGGATGCAAACAAGGTCAAACTTAATGCAATTGTGTATTTAAATACATGTCATGCATATTATGAATATCCTGTCAACTATAGAAACTGGAATGAGGATGATTTCGGGTCATCTAACTCATTATATTCTATTATAGGCATCTCTTCGTTTCTCTGACCATTTCATTCCAAACTAATTAACATTCAAAGCTCTTCTTTGTTGGTTTGCTCCTGTTCTACTCTCCTAATTAGGCCTACCTCAGGATTACATAATGGATTGGTTTGAATTAGTTGATTTGAAATGCAAATCAAGACTTAATTAATTAAAAAAAATATAATGAGAGTGATAAATAAGGAATTAAAACCCAGAATCAGCTAAAGTAAAATACAATCATATAACACAAAAAAAGAACCAAAAAAGCTAAAGCCCCTGGATAGACAATCTTTCAGGCTCATAAGTGCCTGAAACTGCCAAAAATCCATAATTTAATGTCGCATTACTATAATTCTATTATTCTTTACTGAGTGCTAATAAAAGGAGGAAAAAAATTCCATTACATTTATGGACAAAAACATAAACAGCGCTAATCCAGTAATTGTTTCACAGTCCAGTCACTATTTATTTAGCTTTAGTTAGTATGTATTGTTCACTATGAAAAGCTCTGAATCCCTACAAAAGCTTGTCAATAAAGCAGCAAATGCCTAATACCTTTTCAAACATTGATTTTTCACTCATTTTCTGCTTGGTTAGTTTTCACTGATGTGTCTGGAGAGCTTTTCGCTTCCTATAAGGGTTCAACCATCTAACCGAACCTGTGAGACACAACTGCAGCTTCAGCAACTGAACGAATGTGCTGATAATCGCAGACCGCGGGCTGTTCTGTTATCTAAACCTGATAATATGACAAATGTGCTGACGGCTTCATTCAGCCACACAAACCAGACTTTAATCCGCTCTACCTCAGCTCTCCTAACAAGGGAGCATGTAAGAACAGCAAATGCAAATTTCATTTACACTGCAGTATGCAGTATATTTCATAGGAATCGCTCACCTGTAGACAGCAGTCAGGGGTCGTTTGGATCCTGCTTTAGGCCTGTAGGGTTTCGGCTCTCCGGCCATGTTAATATCTGCAGAAACACAGAAGAATTCAGAATCAAACACCTGTAGTAATGAGTTCTCATTGCATACTGAGGTTGTCGGGTTTAGTTTTCAAACCACGGCCGGGTAAATAAATCCATGCAACTTCTCTCTAAATCAGCCTTTAATGACTCAAGCGTGGTAGGTAGAACAATGTGGTGCCTGTTTGATGTTCAGCAAATAATTTGGAGCCCTGGGATTGTAAAACAAGAAAAAAAAAAAAAACATATCCTGTATTCCAAAAATACTGCAGAACTTTGTTTTCCCAAATAACTGTTCTCTAAAACTGATTTTGTGCAATCTACTTCTTAGAATGAGATATATATGAGAAATGCAGTCCATTACAAACACAATTCACATATAGCAGGCAAACAGAATTTTTGTAGAACTGAACTTTCTGTGAATCGGCATTGCATGCAAAGCTATTAATGGTGCAAGCGCTAGTTTAGGTAATGTGGTGCAACGCTGTGTTGATTTTGTGGCATATTGTTTTTAATAATTCAAAACATTTTGCCTGAAAAGTATGCATGGGCTGTCCTCTGTCTCGTAAAACAAATGCCACATGGTTTGGTATTTTGTTAACTAATGCAATGACATTCATACATTTTTAAATAGTTCACCCAAAAAGGACTGAATAAAACACTGTTACAGATAAAAGACTCATATTTTTGTCGAAAACAGTGGTTTGAATTTGAAAACGTCTTGTGTATTACAAACAAGCAGCTTTTCACTTCACAAGACATTAATTGATGGATTGGAGTTGTGTGGATTACTTGTGGATTATTTTGATGTTTTTATCAGCTCTCATTCTGACGGCACCCATTCACTGGAGAGGGTCCATTGGTGAGCAAGTGATGTAATGCTAAATTTCTCCAAATCTGTTCCAATGAAGAAGCAAACTCATCAACATCTTGGATGGCTTGAGGGCGAGTAAATTTCAGGAAATTTTCTATTTTCTGGTGAACTATTCCTTTGTGTGGCTAACATATCTAAATACATTTTGGGGTCATTGTCAAATTTAATTTCAGTCAATTTTGTGCACTGTTTATCCATAGAGCATATCTTTCAAAGAACTATAGATGAAAACCTACAGTGGTGTGAAAAAGTGTTGGCCCCCTTCCTGATTTTTTATTTTTTTTGCATGTTTGTCACACTTTAATGTTTCAGATCATCAAACAAATTTAAATATTAATCAAAGATAACACAAGTAAACACAACATGCAGTTTTTAAATGTTTTTTTTATTATGAAGGGAAAACAAAATCCAAACCCACATGGCCCTGTGTGAAAAAGTGCTTGCCTCCTAAATCTAATAACTGGTTGTGCCACCCTTTGCGGCAACAACTGCAATCAAGCGTTTTGTGATAACTGGCAATGAGTCTTTCACATTGCTGTGGAGGAATTTTGGCCCACTCTTCTTTGCAGAATTCTTTTAATTCAACCACATTGGAGGGTTTTCGAGCATGAATGGACTGTTTAAGGTCATGCCACAGCATTTCAATTGGATTTAAGTCCAGACTTTGATTTGGCCACTCCAAAACCTTAATTTTGTTTTTCTTCAACCATTCAGAGGCGGACTTGCTGGTGAGTTTTGGATCATTGTCCTGCTGCAGAACCCAAGTTCGCTTCAGCTTGAGGTCACAAACAGATGTCCGGACATTCTCCTTCAGGATTTTCTGATAGAGTGCAGAATTCATGGTTCCATCAATTATGGCAAGTCATCCAGGTTCTGAAGCTGCAAAGCAGCCTCAGACCATCACACTACCACCACCACGTTTGACTGTTGGTATGATGTTCTTTTTATGAAATGCTGTGTTGGTTTTATGCTCAATGTAACGGGACACACACCTTCTAAAAAGTTCAACTTTTGTCGCATCAGTCTACAGAATATTTGCCCAAAAGTCTTGGGGATAATCAAGATATTTTTTGGCAAATGTGAGACGAGCCTTTGTGTTCTTTTTGGTCAGCAGTGGTTTTTGCCTTGGAACTCTCCCATGGATGCTGTTTTTGCCCAGTCTCTTTCTTATTGTTGAATCATGAACACTGATCTTTATTGAGGCAAGTGAGGCCTGCAGTTCTTTAGATGTTGTTCTGGGTTCTTTTGTGACCTCCTGGATGAGTCGTCTTTGTGCTCTTGGAATAATTTTGGTAGGCCGGCCACTCCTGGGAAGGTTCACCACTGTTCCAAGTTTTCTCCATTTGTGGATAATGGCTCTGACCATGGTTTGCTGGAGTCCCAAAGCCTTAGAAATGGCTTTATAACCCTTTCCAGACTGATACATGTAAACAATTTTGTTTCTCATCTGTTTATGAATTTCTTCAGATTGCGGAATGATGTGTTGCTCTTTAAACATGCTTCACTTTGTCAGACAGGTTCTATTTAAGTGATTTCTTGATTCAACAGGTCTGGCAGTAATCAGGCCTGGGTTTGGCTAGTGAAATTTAACTCGGCTTTCTAAAATAATGTGGTTAATCACAATTATTTCATGATTTAATAGGAGGGGGCAATTAATTCTTCACGTAGGGCCAGGTAGGTTTGGACAGCTTTTTTCCCTTAATAAATGAAATCATCATTTAAAAACTGCATTTTGTATTTACTTGCATTATCTTTGTGTAATAGTAAAATTTGTTTGATGATCGGAATCTTTTAAGTGTGACAAATATGCAAAAATTTTAAAATCAGGAAGGGGGCCAACACTTTTTCATACCAATGTATACTAAAACAACTTAATTTCACTGCCGCAGTAAAAGAAAGAGAAGAGATGAATAGGAAGAGAATGAATGCTGAAGCACTTGACCTTGGTGCATCTTTATGTACATTAAAGCATTTCATCCTTGAGCATTACCACAATACAGAACATCTGTGAGACTTATCTCAACTATCTGACCCACACAACCCAGTACTCCTGTCTGCAGCATTCATCACAAATACACTCCACCGCTGTCATTCAAGGGAATTCAGAGGGGAAACTCTGCCATAGAACAGCTTTAAGATAAATGCGACATGGTTACAGTCACATTTTATACTGCAGCTCTGAGATCTCACACTGATAGATATGGACAGACTGTGCCTAGTGGTTAACAGTTGAGCTGTGAAAATTATACATCACTTGCTTACCAATGGATCCTATGCAGTGATTGGGTGCCATCAGAATGAGAGTCCAAACATCACAATAATCCACACTACTCCAGTCCTTAAAATTAACACCTTGTGAAGCTTTTCACTTCACAAGATGTTAAATGATGGAGTCGTGTCGATTACTTATGGATTATTGTGATGTTTTATCAGCTGTTTGGACTCTCATTCTGACGGCACCCATTTACTGCAATGGATCCATTGGTGAGCAAGTGATACAAAGCTAAATTTCTCAAAATCTGTTCAGATGAAGAAAAATTCATTTTTGGCAGAACTATTCCTTTAACAAATACACTGAACATAAACAAGGACATTTTGTCATGTTTACAAAGCTTCTTGCGATTCTTGGTGTTACTGGATCAAAATGAGAGGATAAAATTTGACAGAAAACATGAAGCTTTTTCAGAAAGCATCTCCTTGCAGAAATCCTGTTATATATGCAGATCTGGGGTAAATGCTCAAGCACATCGGCTCACAAAGTGACTCAGACGTGGCCTAGCCAACGTTACTTCTGCAAACAGCATCCTTTTATGAGAAATTAGACTCTGATTCCTATTTAAGAAAGCATTTGTTTGTATGCGGTACCCGTGCAACGACATCTGTCCAATGAAGTAGAGAGATGCAAGAGAGTGATGTCCATTTTTCATTTTTCGCTGATTGATGGTAGGCACAAAGGAGACATAGCTCTGGCCACGAGGGAAAATTTTCATTCATCTGCATCTGTTCGCCAGACTTCTAATGGTTGCCTGGAGACAGGCCGAGCCGAGAGGAGCTCTCCGTGGTCCTGAACCCTGTGCTGGCTGAGGGAGAGTGGAGCTTTTTCACTGTTTGGATCGTAGCACCATGAAAGCTTTCCATTGAAGCGGGCACTCACAAAGAGACATGCGAGGCATCTGAAACAAGTCCTATTCAAAACAAAGTCCTTATTCACAAACCTTTGTTATTTAACATAAGAAGTGTTACCAAAAACTCTTTAGAAAAAGTATTCAAACTTAGTGGAATTAGTTTTAAGAAAAAATATGCACAAGCACAGTTTTCAAGCAAATTCCAAATGATAAAAAAATAGATATACTGTTTAAAAAGCATCTGGTTGTCAGATGTTAGAGGAACATGTCCATAGTTAATGTGATGAGACGGTCTCCTGTGTAATCATTTTAATCTGACAGGCAACAATTCTCAAGAATGAAGAGCTATTTTGTTTCTGTATATCATGCTCCTTTTTTTCCTCTGAATAAAGAACAACCTCCATCTTGTCTGATCTCTTATCAGTTTGACCTTACAAACACACCACAAACGCAGTAGTGTAAAACCATTAAATCACAAAAATGCTGCAATTTCTGTGCGGTGGTAGACTATGCAAAGAATAAATGCACAGAGGGTTTGTTGTGTGGAAATGATGGGGTCAGGATCTCTTCTGAATCTCCGGTTTATTAACACAGGTTTGTTCTGGTTTGGTTGTGGATATCAGGAAAACAATGCATAATGTAAATGAAAAGAATGCAACCAAACAATACAAATAGGCTTATCAACTTTTAAAAAATAAGACAAACATCTTCAGATGTGCATCGCAAGACATCATCTTCAGCTGTGCATCCAATCAAACTCTATTTTTGGTCACTAAGCAATATGGCTGATACTACTGCAATAGTTTTCCCAGTGTGTGCTCAGTAAACCACACTTCTGGTCTTGCTTATGTATCACAAAACAGTAATTTTCCTATTCAACCTATGTCATGTAATTTTGCATATTGTAGGGCCCGTGCAGTTCACTGTTATATGCAATCATGATCACCATTTGACGTCCATTGTAAAGCCATTTGAGAACCACTGCATTAAGTTGTAATCATTTCTGAGTTCAAAATACTTGGATGGTTTTTTAGCAAAGAAGGAGAGAGAGAAAGAAGGGGCGATCTGTGAAACTGAATATGTGTGGAATGGATGTGAAATGAACAGAATCAAACTATTGTAATTACAAGTAACATTTGTGCACAGCGATTATTCTGTTCAAAACTGGAACGCAATGGAGGAAATACAAATTCATTACATGAATTCATTCAAATTGAAAATTAGAATGAAGTCTTACATTTTTAGGGCCTATTTACTAACCACGTTGTCAGCAAACACTGGGACAAATTCACTAAAAATTAAAATTGGAATTAAATGTACTTTTTTAAAGGCCTATTTACTACCCACTTTGTCAGCAAATACAAAATAAAATATTGAATTTCAAAATAAACATTAATATAATTGAACTTAAAATAAACTTAAGTTTAAATTGTAAAATTAATAAATTATGTATGTAGCACAGCAAAGTTTGTTACTTTAAAATCATGTAAACATTTTAATTTATTTTAAAATAAATGTTTTAAATAATTTAAAGTTAAATTAATGATAACTATAACTAGCATAGCAAAATCTGTTGCGATAAAAAAAAATCATCAAAAGAATTTGAATAATTGCTAAATAAATGTATTACATAAATTTAGGTTTGAATTCTAAAAGAAATAAATTACATTCACAACTGGCACAGCAAAGTCTGCTGTTATAAATGGAAAAAAAAAAGTGAATTATTTTAAAATAAATGTATTGCATAATTCAAAAGTTTTAATTGTAAAAGACATAAATTATAGATGTAACTGGCACAGCATGTCCTCCACCAGTGACAACTGTCAGTAATTTCATTTAACATTTGCAGAACTCTACCGACCAATTAGAATCAAGTATTCCAGTGAGCTGTCTAACATATATATATATATATATATATATATATATACACCCCAGCTGGGTGCTGATTTATCCTTAGTTGCCATCTGTTGTACTGCTTGCTAAACAGAAGAACAAGCAGACTGCTGCTTACAGCCAACCCTTCATTTTCTTCCACTTAGCACACTGTCACGTCTGAAAGTCACAAGCGTAAGGTACACACTCACACACCTTAATATAGCACACACACACACACACACACACACACACTCTCTCTCTCTCTCTCTCTCTCTCTACCAGCCACATACATCTCCATGTGGCGTCTATTTAAAACCTGATATTCAGCAGGAGGTACACTGATAATTATGTTGATGCATCTAATGATATGTCATGAAATGTGGTGTATGTGTCTATCTTTCTCAGTGTTATCACCTGCAAAACACAGCATCTCATTCTCATCTCGTCTACTTTTAAGGTGCTATTTGGAAACTGAACAAAAGATCATCACGAACATGCAAACATCTTTTATGGTGTACGAATGAAAGCAAGTCATGAGGGTGATGCTAATTTCATTTTTGCATGAACTATTCCTTTGATAGCACAAGTAACGACCACAAAAGTCCATGCAGAGATTTTCCACGGCTAACTTATGCGTTCATTTAAAATTCCTTTACTGACCTAATTAAATGTGCCACGTTTGGCAACACTCATCTGCACTTTTTTTCTTGAAGTTGTGCAGTTGCATCTACATGAGTTGGTCAGTGAAATGTTAAAGCTCAGCACTGCAGGGTCCTCCGTAGGCAGACCGGCCTCATCGCATATGAAGCCCTAACTCTGCTGCAGACAATATGATGTTGCAATGAAAAGCCAAGACATCAAGCACAAACTCTGCTTTAAATGAGTAAATAATGAAGCACTGCAGGCGCCTGAGGGATCGGGGTGTTAACGGGCTTATAGCCGTGATCAGACGCATGCGGCTAGATGTGAGCAGCTAAAGCAAACATAAACATCTCCAGTGCGGGTTGGCTCTGATAATCCAGCCGTATGAGGCGATCATGCCTTTTGATGATAATCTGGCTGAAGAATTTTCCTTTGCACTAAATCAGTTACGGCAAAGTACTCATCCTATAAAAATCCTGTTACCACGCTTTGAACCACAGATCAGCAAGAGATTTTAGAATGAAACCACAGTATTCAAGTCCAGCTAGGATTTAAAGACTTTGATCGTGGGCTGGTGAGTTATGCTGCCTTGACATGATGTGACACACAGGAAAAAAGAAAAAGAAAAAAAAGTTTAAATGTTAGGGTAAAACATATGAATTATTTTACTATAAAATTTATAAAATCCATAAAATTTATGGACAACAACTATGATTTTCCAGATTTTTGGAAGAAAATATGTAACAAAAATGTAATACCAAATAATTTATGGTTGAAATCTCTATTTGATTTAAACAATACATGCACTTTTACAGTAAAAAAACAACATTTTCTTAATAAATATGTGTCACCTTATAGAATTAAAAACAATAAAGACAACCACAGAAATACTTAATATATAATAATAAATAAAAAATAAATAAAAAAAACAACAATGTTGTTATCGTTAACTAAAACTAAAAATGGAACAGAATAAAACATAAATATTAGATGAAAAATTTCAACTTAAAAAAAAAACAAAAAAAAAAACTAAAACTAGAAGTGTTGACTTGGTAGCTAAATTAAGTAAAAAAAATAAAAATAAAAAATGAAATTACTAAAATTTAAAAAAAAATTAAATAATAAAATCTGATTTAAAATATTAATATATTACAGTACCTGTAATGGTAAATTTTTCTAAACCCCAGCTGCCCGTTTTTAATGTAAATTTAACAAAATTTTGTGGAAGTGTGTAACATTTTATAATGGTGCAACTTAGAAGAAAAAACACTGTATTTGAACTACAAAACCGATCAAGGCCCCTTGCATTGTGCCTGTTGCTCTAAATTGCCTAAATTCTGATTGGCTGGGATTTCCACAAAAATTAAGAGCAAAAATTGCAGACGCGGTGAAAGAAAGCACATGCTTTATCTTGGGAGAGCACATTCTTTTTACATTTACAACCCAGGAATACTTCATTTTTTGACTGGATGTCTCACAAAGCTTTTCCACTCATTCTGTGTTTCAAGAAACTGTCTTTTCCTGTCGCTATTGAAATAATCCATCTGATATAACATCATAAGACATCTGCCATACACCTAGCTGGAATTTAATGGCACCAACAGGTACAACAGCTGGGCTTTGGGAATTTACAAGACCAGAGCAGGATGCAATGAATTACACGATTAAGTGATGATGACAGATCTAATATAACACTTAGCTGAAATAAAACCAATTAAATAACAAGAACACCTGCAGGAGTTTAGTTAGGACTAAGCAAACTATACTCTATGAATAAAAGCATTACTTTACCATGCAATTTTGGCTGTCTGTGTATATAAATTTCGTTCGAGGCCAGAGGACATGCGACTACAAGGAATTCTTGTGAAATTTAAACAGCGGTCCACACTCATCAACGTCACACTCACAGCCCCATTCCTCACAGCCCAGTGGGATGACCAGGTCAAATCCATCCGTCAGATGTGCATTGTGGCTCTGAGATCTATAAACTTGCACTGACAGGGTTATCACACAATAGACAACAGGCCCGGAAGGCACTGGAGGTTTCATAAAGATTTCCTAATAAAAATAGCACAATGAAATCTCTCTATTATTAGTAACTGAGCAGAAAAGTCTTCCGTTTAGATCGTTTTCTTTATATGACTCTCTCCTCCTAATGCACATCTGAATGTCAAGAGGGATGCAAAGTAGTGTGGGGCTGTTCATAAATTTAGAAATGTCTACTTTTAGAGTGTGCTAGTTTTAAGAGTCTTATGGGTGTCGAAGATCTTGAGATACAGATATGTATAGCTTCTGTTTGACAAAAGGTTTGCGTAAATGATGTATGGTTATGTTCACACAGCAGCAGCAGAATACGACCAGTCTGTTTTAGGATGTCAAATACGGTCACATTAACACACTCAAATGGTCTTGCTCAAATTAAAGTACTACTCTATAAAAATATAAAAAGAATTTGAGTATTATCACAAGATCATATAGGTTCAAATTTACAATGTAAAAAAAAAAAAAAAAGATTTTTGCATAAATAAAACAAAGATTATTAGTGTATGTTTTACAAGAAATACTATTTCTTCAAGAAAATATCTTTCCAAAATTTCACATTTAATTCAATGTGTATTAATTCGATGTCCTTATAAATAATTGTGAAATGTACTACCAATTTCTGTGTGAAAATTGTTTTCACCACCAATGTTTTTGTATATGAATGTGCTAGTTTTTCATTATTTTCGATAGTTTATTTTAAATGGTCCCAAAGTAGTTTTTAAATTAACATGAGCTCATTAAAGCTTCATGCATAAAAATTACTGTAATTTTTTTTAATAAAAATAATTAAAAAATGTCAACTACCTATTAACAGAATTAGGAATCAGCACTGTCTTAACTACAATAAAAGCAGCATCCTCATAATCAGTTTTAATATGTTAACATTGATATAGCATTATAGTATTTATTAATATTTTGAATTCATTTTTATATTTTCCATTTTAATTTTGGTTAAAATTTTAGCCAATATTTATTTTTATTTTATTTTAAATATGTCTAATATAGTTTATGTTCATTTTTGTTTCAGTTTTAGTTATTTTAGTAAATCAAGTTTTTTCAGTTAACGTTTATTTTAATGGTTATAACACACATTTTTATGTGCACAATGTCATTGTTTAACATGCATCTCAAGTTTAGTTGCTGCTCATGGATCACCTGATTATCTGTCATGATGATGATGATGATGGTGATGAGGAGGAGGAGGAAGAGGAGGAGGACAATGGTCATGAAAAGTAGCATTAAAAGAAACCTGTCTCTGATGGAACTTAAGTTTCTCAATTGATTCTGGCTCAGTGTAACATTGGAGGAGAACAATGACACCGTCCATTCATTCAAAATGGATCATTTCAGCTCCTTTGAATGGCCAAAATATCAAAATACAACCATCATGCTGTAATAACACATAATAGATTTGCCAAGGGTTTCAACAGATAGCAAATTCACATATCAGACCACTTCAGTAATAGATTCAGCATGATGAAGATGTCTTATCTTTCAGATATAGATGACAGTAGCCTACCAACGCTACTCATGCTACTCATGCACAACACTGACAATCTGCCAACATGCAACTGAACTGAACAGGTGATACGGACAGAAAGGACATGGAAAAGATATAAACATATACAATATACCGTTCTTTACTATTATTACGCTTTCTATGCCTAATTGCGAGCTTATGCAAACAATGCGAAATGCACTGAAATGCAAAACAACACGTTCTCAAAGTTGCACCGATGGTCGTAAACTTACACCGGTGATTTCGACGTTTCCCTTTAAACATGGTCATTCTGAAGGGCTCCAGTTTGACGGCTTGAGAATCCTGCTCGCGCGCTGGAAAAAAATACCGAATCTCCGAACCTCAGCTGCGATTCCGAACAAACAGATCTCTTTTTCCGAAGGTGAGGAAACGAAACCAACTATCACAGCGGACGCTACCATTACCGGGGTCTAGAAAGGGGCGCTTTTCTTCATATCTAGATCGGATACTGCTCCAACTACGGTGAAGGTTTGTTAATTAATATTCATGACCCAGTCGTTAACGATTGGACGTCAACCACGTGACGTCAGCACTAATGTTTAATATTCCTTCTTCATTGGAAGGCTACCACGGAACGTCAGCACGTTCTCATTAATATTCATGAACCTTCGCTATGGTAGGATTTGTAATTTCAACTATTTTCTGAAGGGTCAATTTACAGTATTTGTATGCGTCTATTTAGATAGTAGATTATATATAGACGTTAAAAGTAATAACACCTGACGATTGCTATCCATTATAGACCTATTTCAGTTTAAAGCATAGTATCCAAGTGTAGTTTGAATGCACCTATTTAGATGTATGGACGTTAAAATAATAGGCCTACCTGACGATTATTATATACTTTATATCCATTAAAGTATAGTTTATGCAAAACACTAATAGCCTATGGTTAACTCGTCCAAGAAATTAGCTTTTAAATATTTATTTATTTCTGTCACTGTTTTAAAGAAGAAAAAAATCCCCCATAAACAGATATATATATATATATATTTATTTAATATTACAGAATGCACTAAAATGTTACTTTATTTTGGCACTTATGTATTCATTCATTCATTATTATTCTCATTTTGGGACATTTTAACTTTTCTGAATATTGTAGTACTTATTTCATGAGAACTTAAAATATATTTTTAATAAATTTAATATTTATGTGTACAATTTGTTTAAAACATTTTTAAATATATATGTGTATGTGTATGTATATATATGTATATGTATATGTATATATATATATATATATATATATATATATATATTAATATTAAAAAAATATAAAAGATACTGCAGGAATGCAAGTACTGCAGTCATCATTACACCCGCATTTCCCCAAAAATGTTTACTTTTTTTTTCATACATAGTTTGAAGAAGTTTCAAAGATTGTCTAATAATATGGAGACATATTTGCATGCAATAATATTCAGATATATAAATGCCTATGTAGATGTTCAACAAAGCAAAAAGGAACAATCCCAGGCAAATCTAACAAAATGTCTAGACTCTGGGCTCAGATCAAATATCTCATCTGAGTTTCTCAGAATAAGGAAAGAAAAACTGGCAGCATCAAATGTCATTACAAACTGGCATCACTCTCTCCTCACATTCAGGATCATTAAATGAGATCCAAGCATTTCAGTCTTACACCCAACTGTATAGTTTTTGTGCCAAAATTAGCATAGAGTTACATAAAGCCCTTAGGTTAGGTGCTATGACCAAATGTGATGCAATCATGCCTGCTCTTCCCTAAAAGCACCCCACAATTTTCATCTCTGTGAACCATGATCTTGATTATATCATGATCATACAGTATTGTTATGTTTTCTGCTGCTAGAGACTGTGTTGTTAAGGAGACAGAGAAAGAAAAGGCACAGTCCTATCCTTCTAATAACATGTGATTTATTCAGTTAGCTGTCAGCGCATGGCTATCAGTGTGTGGGTTGTTATGACCAAAATAGCATCGAAATGTACTTTTCAAAATCTGACTGCAGTGAGAAAGACACCAGAACAATGCTGGCAATATCTGCATACCCTGGCCTACTTTGCACATGACCAATTACTGCTTTTCAAAAAGCAGGACAATGAAGGATTTTCTACAATGTCATCAACATATCTGACCTTATTTAAAAGTACATTTTTATATGAACATTTAGAGGACAGCTGCTGTTGATCTTTTAACAGAAGTGACAACAGCTCTGACTTAGGAGAACTGACAATAAAGAAAGAGAGGGGTGCAAATGAATGCATATCTGGGCAAGTCAGGATATATTTTATATTTTGAGAAATATCTTATTGAAAAGAAGTGTTTTGGGTGTAACCTGTCTTCAATTATGAATTTTTAGCGTGCACAATTACATAAACATAGGTATAGCAATAGCATGTACATGGGTAGACATTGCTGTTTTGTTCCAGCAGCAATTTGGAAACACAACAGCGCCATCTTCTGGATAATACAATGCAGCACTTTTTTCTTTTTTCTTTTATGATTTCCATAGTGTGAACCGTGAAGATATATGAAATCTCAAGATGTATTCTCTTGTGAATTTTTTCTTCAACTTTATCCCTTCCACATATGAAACAAATTATTTTGAAGAATGTATTGGCCACTTTTTCCACACAATAAAAGTGCATGGAAATGAGGCTGTCAAGATCCAAAAAAAGGATACAAATAAATAAATACATTTTTAGAAAATTAATTCAAAATATAATAAAAGCAAACTTTGGATTTATAGCAACATTTTTATTTCATATTTTTAAATTTTATTTTAGTGAACTATCCCTTTAAATCAAACATGTAAATTTCATCTTCACTGAGGCAGATTTTAATAGTGAAAAATGATTTATTAGATGCTGCAGAAATGTACAGAATTAACAAGAGACCTTCAAAGATGTATCACTTATGCAGACTGCAATCTTTTTTCTCACTCGGATGTTATTCCTATAGAGAAAAAGCAGTGCAGTAATGCTTATCATTCATATTCACAGTGGTAACATGTCCTCTAAAAATAATTATTTTCAATTGTTTATTTATCTGTGAGAACTAGAGACATTAAAGGGCAACTTAAATTAGCTTAATGGTTGTAAATGGATAAAGTGATGATATATAGCCGATAATAGCCTCATAATGGGACAGAGAGTTCTAGAGTGCACAAAATCACATTATAACACCGAAATGCCATTTAAACAGTCGTTGGGGTCTGACTGATTTAATGGAGTGTCATATCGCTTGCAGAGTCAGTCATCGGACCACACAAACGCACACAACCACACACTCGAATATCCCAACAAATAATAGCACTGGAAAATAGTGAAAGCATCAAGCATGGAATCCTATTTGCCGAGAGAAAAAGGCAGCAGAGAACATTTTATTTCTCTTTAGGGGTCTTTCTTGATAACCTCCATTCTTTTCCACCCAACCGGGATGCTTCCTTCAAATAAAAGAAGTAATAATGAAGACAGTATTGTTCCCTATTGCTCAGTTCAGTGGAGCTGATATCCAGCATGATGGCACACAGTCCTGGATTAATGGAGTGTGGCTGATGGATGGTACATGGCAACGCACTACAGTGAACGACAGTCTCACCACAACACATGCAGAAGGACTGAAGATGAAAGGTAGAGGTTTAGAACAAAGGCAGCTTGAAGGAATAGGTTATGCTAAAATCAAATATATTCAAACTGCAGTGTGAGAAGGTCTATCAAGTATCTTGATGTTTATGGATTTGGATCTTTTGTTTGAGATGACAGAAGGCTCTGAGCACCTTAATGGACAGATTGAAGTTAAAAGTCATTCACTGAGATAGACAGTAGCATGTGACCTTTAAACACACACACACACACACACACAAAAAACACAAATCAACGCAAGACTGGAACAGGATTATGAAAAGGCCATGAGAGATAGACACTGCAGGTGAAAGAAAAGGAAAATAAGTGCTAGAGGACGGGGAAATATATACTCCTGTGTGTGTGTTGCATGTTAGAATGACTTCTGGGGGATCATCAATTCAGCTTTGCCATCAAAGGAAGAAATATTTCAAAATTTTCAATAATATTTCACAATATTACCGTTTTTACTGTATTTTTGATCAAATAGATGCAGCCTTGGTGAGCATTCGATTATTCTTTTGAATACTAAAACCAATTAATTTGATTTTATATAAATTGCATTATTAATATTTTGTTATTTTAAAGACACATTTTTAGATTTTTTTTTTAAATTTCAAAATAAGACAAAACTCTGATTAATATGTTCGAATTATATCATAAATATAAAGATTTTAATTCATATAACATTCAAAAAAGTTTTTTTGTCCATTTTCACGATTTGATCATTGCCAAAGAATTGTTTTATTTATTTTTAATTTAGAAATGATATTATTTTTATTTTATCATTAAATGTCATTATAAATGTATCCATTCGTTTTTCTCTTAAAGATATATATTTATATATAATTAGATTTTTTAAATGTCAAAACAAAACAAAACAAAATTCTGATTAATATAATGTTCCAATTAATTTAACATTCAAAAATCTTTTAGACATATTTTTGTCCATTGTCATGATTTTATTATTGTTTTAGAAATACTATTAATTTAGTTTATTCATTTATTTTTATTTTTGAAATGACTTATGTAAGTATTTAAAATATTTAAATGCATCATTTACACTAATATTTTATTTAATATTATATTATTTTGTATTTGCACTTCTCCTGTCCTGCTGTTCCCATACTATATACATAATATATATTATTCATTTGATGTAATATAGAAATGAGAGTCAACATTGGGAATAATGGGAATCATAACAACAAAACACACACACACACACACACACACACCACACACACACATAAAACCTTTCTCTCTTTTGATTTCGGGGTGAATTGTGACTCAGACATGTTTTTTATAAGATTCACCCAAAAGGAAAAGATAAAGAAAGGCAACACTGTTCCACATGAATGAGTTTGGTCTCTGATTTCGGCTTTCTGTATGAACCGTAACACACTAGTCTGGTCTCTTCCTGATTATGAGCTGGTCTGGGGTCAGTGTGCTCATGGACCCAAACTCTGGTTAATCTAATTCAGGTCTCTGTGCTGAGAGCAGGCCGATCTGAAGCCTGTCATGAATTCAGACGCGGTCTTCCTCCTGCTGGGAAACGGGAAGGTGCTTTTGAAGATAAGAGGGATTAGAGATGGTGGGAATGGTTTTACAGTCTTCATTCAGTAAATTAATCTCGGGGAGATTACGCAGAAAATTGAGAGAGGTTTTACCCTTTTCTGATATATATGAATCCAATTCATGTAGCAAGCTCAGTATTAAGGTCAAAATCACAATCAGACAGACAAATAAGATTACTTCAGAGATTAATTATGTAAACAAAGCCCTAGTTGATGATCTGGATGGCCTGTGTCAAGAAAGACTAGCCAATTTAGATTTTCTGCTTTAATTCCAACATCAACCACCGTGTGGCGCTCTAAGATCATTATGAATCAGTACTTGTGGGAAATGAGCATCAAAATTCATTTCTGAAACCGTTTCAGATGTCTGACACACAATTTCACAAAGAAATTATTAGTTAATACGATCTGATTTAGTCTCCATCAAGAGTTATTCGTCCTATCTAGAGACAGAATTACATGTGACAGCAGAGTTGGGAGATGAGAATGGGGAGGAATATGGATTCATTTTCTTGGCTGATATGAAGTGTATAAATCCAGCAGGAGCTCATAATAATAATGTCACCGTGAGATCAGGTCAAGGGTCAGTTTGTTTAACACTCCAGACCGGCGCTGCTTCAATAATGTAAAGTAAGGACGAAGAATAGAAATTTCATTTTACAGTGTAACCTCTTTTTATTCACATGACAGTGAAGGTCTTGATGTGATTTCACTTGACATGTCTTGTCCCCGAACGCACTGTAAGAATAATAGACTCTCCATTCTGCTATAATTTTGCTCAGATTTTCATATGCGACTAAATAAATGAGTTCTAAAAAAAATAGAAAAATAAAAATCCAGAATAAAATTGATTAAAAAAGTAAATACATTACATTTAAAACTATTTTAAAGAGTTATTTTAAATGGTAATAACATTTTACAATATTTTTAAATAAATATTTTACAACTTTTTGATTAAATAAATGTAATGTATTCTTTAAAAAAAATTATTTGCCCCAAACCTTTGAGCAGTTAAAATTTTATACGCTAAATTAATATATTATATTTATAGTTTTTGTTTTTTAATATTTCTATTTATTTTTATTTCAGTTTTAGTCATTTTGGTACTTAATATTAATAATTAATATTCATATTTAACAACATAAATAACTAACATAAACTATTCGGTAACACTTTACTTAAAGCCTTTGAGTCTATTGTATTATAAAATAGTTTTAATGCATTAATTATGCCTTATAATGCACTATACAATCTCATGAATAATTGTAACCACAGTTAATACATCATAACACTTATCAATTCATTGTTACACTACGCACTTTAAATTCGGTTATAATTATTTACGACAAGATATGATGTATTACAACACACATTATTAATAATTACAATGCATAATAGGCTTTAATAACCCTTTATATTGCATTATACACAAAGCGTTACAAACTATTCAAATAAATGCAAATTTTAATACAAATAAAATGAAAGAAATACGTTATATTTAGCTATGTTGTTTTTGAATGTAAACAAACTATCTGCTCTTTGTTGGTTTGAACACTTGTGTTTTTGCACGCATTTCTGCATGTTAAAATACCCTACACAACTATTGGCTAATACAGCCAATTTTCACTTTTTATTTCAATGCCAAACATCGATATTTCAAGATCAATCTGCCCATCACCTTGTGCAAAAGTCTCTGTTTGTTCTTCATTGAATTTCAGTGTTGTCTCACCCAAACAATTAAGATATTAAAGATACCTAATTAGTGACTTTCCCTTCCTAGCCTCCAAATCACTACTCTAACTGCAGGTAAAGACTCCTGGATCAACCATGGGATGAAAGTGCTTTGCTCAGGGTCACCGCAGTGACAGGACGGCAATGGGATTTGAGGAACTCTGGGTCGCCCCTTCTTGAGATTGCACCAGGAACCTGAGGCAAATCACACATTACTCTCTTTGACTCCTTCCTGCTATTGAGAGCCAGAGGAAGCTGGAGGTTGGACGAATCTCTTGTTTGGCATTATATATTTGCAGTAAACATCCCCGGTCTTGTTTCCCTCTGGCTTCTCCTATATCCTTCCTCCTCCCCATGACTTTTCTCCTTTTAAATGGAACATCTTTTGTATTTCCTTCAGGCAGCAGCAGGAGATCAAAGAGCTTTATGGCAGCTTCACGCCAAACTGTGGCATAAACGCTGTTGATGCAGCGCTGATGGCTGTCAAGGGCACGGCAGTCGTGAACTTCCTGCACTTTAAAATCTATTTTATTTATAATTAGTAGAAGGAAAAATCTCAAGAATACAAGTGCGATTCTCTCCGACGTGCCCGGCGAATGACCCGATTCGTCCGCAGCACTTACAGGGTAAGAGTCATTACAGCCAGTGCACCGATGAAAGGCCCGTACCATCACGATCTGTGTGTTTAATACACTTCTGGTTGGTGTGTGAGTCAGTCTGTTCGCCTGCAGATAAAGGTCAGGTGTTGTCACTTCATGGAAACTAAGATGTGTGTTTGAGTGTAAAGAGCAGATCCTTTTAAAAGGTTTCGCAGGGTTTGTGTGCTCAGCAGCCCGGCTGACATCTCCATTAAACCTCTGCATTTAGGATGTAAGTTCATTTTCTGTCCTCTCGTCGCATGTAGAGGTTCCCGTCACCACGCAAAAGGGAGGATGAGATGAGCGCGAGGATGAAGAGGATGTGAGGTTTAAGATGAGGATGTGAGGAAAAGGATCAGAAATGTGTCAGATGCTCACAAGGAAACATGACTTTGTCTGAAAGAAAAAAAAGAATAGAAAAAAACATAAAATCTTTATCCCATATATAACTTTTCAAATGTTTTGGGTAAAAAAAAATTAATAAATATCTATGGATGTTGGATGGATGGATTGAAAATTTTGTTCAGCAAGGATGCATTAAAGTGAAAAGCATTTATAATGCTTCAAAATATTTCTATTTAAAATAGATGCTGTTCTTTTAAACTTTCCACTCAACAAAGAGTCCTGAAAAATATCGGTTATAAGTTATTAACAGTATAGACTGTTAAACATAATAATCATATAAATAAAGAATAGTATAAAATAATAAATAATAATATAAACAACTAATAATGTAAACTGCAAATCAGCTTTCTGAAGAATCATGTGACAATGAAGCTTAATAAATGACTAAATAGAATAAATTACATTTAAAATATTTTCAAATAGATAAGTGACTTTAAACTGCAATAATATTTCAAATGATTACCATTTTATTTTTGATTAAATAAATACAGCCTTAAATGCAAAATTAAAAGTTTATATTTTAATTAAATTCATTGAAGTTAAATGAAACCCTTTTAATGTAAAATAAGGTAAATGCATTAAATACAATGTGATGGTATTTTACAATAAATACTAATCTCATTGATTAAATACAATAAAATATTCAATATTGTCTGAACCTAAATGGCTTAATAAACATTTCTACTGGGCCAAAGTAGTCATTGTCAGTATTTAAAAAAACAACAACATTTCAGTGTCTATGCAAAGATGAAAATGTTTGGTAGAAAAGCACTTTACTTATGAAACGTACAGTTACTGATGACATAACGTTGCCTTTCTCATCGGCCAAACCTTGACACCTCGCTTTACTTGTTTGAAACTCATTCATGCACTCAATTCAGTGTGATTCAATTCACGAAATTCATTCTGCTGCTGTTGTGTGCAGAATAATGACACAAATTTATATATTCATTCAGTACTGTAATGAAAAATATCTTAGCCTTTTGCTTTTCTCCCTGCTTCTGTCCTTCTCAAACAACATCATTCAAATACATAATAATATCTGAGGATATCTGAGGATAATTGAGGCTTTGCAGAATCCCGTGAGACTGGATTGGAAGATGAAGATGAGACTGTGAGGATGAGGATGTGAAGATGTGAGGATTTGAGAGAGAAATCCAGAAGTTTTGAATTGCATTAATATTCATTCTGTTATCATTAAATCATACTGATTTAAAACGTACATCCTTCCCCCGTCGAGGCAGTCAGATCTGTGATTCATGTTTGCATTAAAGGGCACTTTGAAGTGTGTTTGACATGAGCTGCATAGAATTTTAATGGCTGTTTTTAAACTGGATTGACTTCTGCACCTCCTCACTGCAGCTTCATCTGAAAAAAACTAAAGTGTAATGTTACAAACTGAAGCTGGACTTCAAGTATGAGAAATAGAGGCCTTGTATATTATATCCAACAGTAATTAAAGATAAACTTTCATCAGCAGTCATCCTCAGCTCTTTTAGATCAGTGCTTCTCAACTGGTTTTGCTTCAGAGCCCAGATAAAAAACTTTTTGCAACCCATCATTTGTCAGTAAGACCAGGAATTTATTTTAATTATATTTTTATATTTGTCTAAAACGTCTCACTGAAAATGGTGGTTGATGCCATCTAATAAAAAAATTAAAAAAAATTAAAAAATAAAATGTGTGTGTGTCTATATATATATATATATATATATATATATATATATATATATATATATTTAATTAAAAAAAAAAATTACATTTTTTTAAAATTCATGTGTGTTTGAAATGTTTTGTCCCATCCTGCAGGAATCATTCTAATATGTTGATTCGGTGCTCAAGTAACTTTTATTATTATTAATAATGTTAAAAACAGTTGTGCTGCTTAATATTTTCATTGAAACAGGAAATACTTTATAAACATCACTTTAATGTTTCACTTTTCGTCAGTTTAATTGATATGGTTTCTATTAGGTAATGAATGAATTTTCACCAAAATTCCAAAGAATTTGCCTGGACGCACAGCTTTTATTGGGATTTCTCCTCCCATTTAAAGGCCCATTTGTTTTGTTACCATATCTATGTGCAATTATAATGAGTAGCATTATTTTATTTGTAATTAACATTGTTTTCCCTGCTGAATGTGAAGAACAAAATCGTGCCTCGCTAGTTAAGAACCACATATTGTGTTTATCAGAAAGCAGAAAGACATCTTGATAGGAGATTATCTTCATTTCTGATGATGACAATGAGAATCGCTCTAAATAAAGCCCAGGCTGACTACAATTTCCACGGCATTTGAAGGAGCCATCTGAAAATACAAAAGTGGTCGCAAATAAATGCTGAAACGCTCTCCGCCTCAGGGCGCCCTGTGAGGCTTATGCATAATCGTCAGTTGTGTTGAGATATGTCTGAATGCATGCCACCGATTGTGTCATAATAATGCCGGTTGTCGCCTATCTTACCTCTTTTCTTCTCTTACAGATATTATTATCAATTAATGAGCATGTTCTGTACGATTTCAAGCCCTGGCGTCGCAAGATAACGGCCACATTGTATCTGGCACAAACACGTTTTATTATCTAGTTTCCGAATGGAGCACTGGGAATGAAAACCTCACCTTTCTTTATTTCACACACACACTCATACACACACACTGATATTTACCCACGGATTTTCTGGCTCTGAGAAAACGCGGCCAGTCTCAGACGAGGGGGGGTGGGTGGGGGGAGCACAGCATCAAAACAAACAGAAGGCTCAAGCTGATTCATTTTAATAGAAATGAAAGGCCTAACGTCCAAAACCAGCCTCTGTGTACAAACTCGCCATGTTTGTTTTCAGTAAACCCAACACTTAGGAATTCTGTTGTGTTCTTTTTATTGCATGGCATGGCACAGGGACAATGTTTACAGGGCACAGGATAATGCAAACCACAAATACACACGCTAAAGCCTTTTTACTGGAGTACGAGCCCCAGTAAAACCAACAACATGAGAATCATTCTCTCTTATAATATTTTAGCAATCATGTCATGGGTGTTTTCTATCAGCTGTTTAGAATCAGAAACAGCAACGCCAGATTTGCAAATTAACCAGTCATTTGATCTAATCGGTCAAATGGACCGGTCGGTTTTTAAAAACAGGGTTTCTGCAGATTTTACAAAGGCAAATTCAAGACTTTTTAAAGAACAAAACACAGATTCAAGGAATAAATGAAATGGAAGACAATACATTAACACTGTAAAAAGTGATAAGTTGACTTAACTTAACAAAATTGAGGAAACCCCTT